>NC_037678.1:17157191-17182191 GCF_003255815.1 Theropithecus gelada
GGGAGGAAGGAAGGAAGGAAAGAAAGAAGGAAGGAAGGAAGGAAGGAAGGAAGGAAGGAAGGAAGGAAGGAAGGAAGGAAGGAAGGAAGGAAGGACCCACCTGCGGTTAATTATAGATTTATGAGCAAACACAAATGTTTTCACCCATGCTAGACAACTTTATGCAGCCTTTGTAAAATTTTGTTTTTGGGGAGAAGAGGGGGGACGTGGGTCATTACCTTTTGAGGTCTGCAGTTCAAATGTAGTGGACAGGATTTGCTACCTGCTAGATATTCAGCAACCCATTCCTTTGAAATCAGTGTCCTAGAGAGAGAAGCGTGTCTGATTTGACCTTTGTTCTTCCTGTCTCTCACTTATATAACCTTTTTTATCCTTAAGTTTCAGTGTAGACATCATTTCAAGATGCCCTTCCCTAATGCTTCCCTTGGGACACAGTCAGTTTCCCTGTACCCCAGCTCCCATAGTTCTTCCCCACCTCCCATTTATCACAGTGCTTTGTGTTTTTGTGATTACCTATCTCCCCTCCCTATCAGGCCTTGCTCCCTGAGAACAAGGACTGTGTTTTAAAAACTTCCAAGTCCCCAGTTAACTAATGAATAGAACCAAAGCAAGTGCTCAAATAAAAAAAAAAAATCTGAAAGGAATCATAGACGAAATACCTTCTGAATGCAGGACCTATGATTAAAAGTAGACAGAGTCAGCTGGGCATGATGGCTTACACCTGTGTTCCCAGCACTTTGGGAGGCCGAGGTGGGCAGATCACTTGAGTTCAGGAGTTCAAGACCAGCCTGGCTAACATGGTGAAACCCCATCTCTATTAAAAATACAAAAAACATTAGCCAGGCATGGCGGCGGGCACCTGTGGTCCCAGTTACTCAGGAGGCTGAGTCACAAGAATGGCTTAAACCTGGAAGGCGGGGGTTGCAGTGAGCTGAGATCGTGCCACTCACTGCACTCCAGCCTGGGCAACAGAGTAAGACTCTGTCTCACAAAAAAAAAAAAAAAACAAAAAACAACACACACACACACACACAACAAAAGCAGACAGTGTCCCCTCTGGTTTGGCATGCCAAAGGCAGCTTGCCTGTGGCCCAGCTGTTGTGTCTGGGAGCCCTGATTCCCACATGAGCCTATGTCAGCCAAACACACGTGTGACATTCCTGTTTAAGAGGAAGAAGCATGATCTTTAAAAATGTCGAAGTACAAAGAAGAGCCATCCATGGGTTCTGCTGGCACAGGAAGCACAGGGTCTTTATCAGTTCTAACGTTGTAAGGTAAACAGGGCAGTCGGAAGCATTTGCCAGCACTGTGACATTGGAAGCATCACCTCCGTCCTCAGCACCTCGCTTCCCACATCGAGGCAAACTCAGTAGGAATGTGTAACCAGCCCCCTTTCTAAGAATGTTGTGAGATTAGAGGCGGCTTGGGAAGCTGAGAGTGAAATTCATAAGCTTTGTGACATGTTTGCTCATGAATGTTTGTGTTTGTTTTGGATTCTGGTTCTTGGTTGAATCGGGGTACAGAGAGTGGCGTATTTAGTAAACTTTCCGGAATTCCAAGGAGAAAAGCAGCCTGAGAATCAGCTCATCAAGTTCACAGAGGCCCAGGTTGTGGTGGTTTTATGGCAGAGTGCCATTGTGCCAGTTTTCCTGGAAGAAGTGGTTTGATGAAAGAAAATTAAATTATGCCAAGAACCAGATCGTCTGGCCTCAACCAAGGGGTTATAGCTTGTTCTGAAGACCACCCTGAAATACTGGAGGCCTTTGATCTTGTGAAATGACAGGATAAATGACAGCAACATTTTAGCCTGGATTTTTCTTTTTTTTTTTTTGAGACTGAGTCTCGCTCTGTCACCCAGGCTGGTGTGCAGTGGTGCAATCTCGGCTCACTGCAACCTCCGCCTCCCAGGTTCAAGTGATTCTCCTGCCTCAGCCTCCCAAGTAACTGGGACTACAGGCACCCACCACCACATCTGGCTCATTTTTGTATTTTTAGTAGAGATGGGTTTTACCATGTTGGCCAGGCTGGTCTCAAACTCCTGACCTCGGGTGATCTGCCGGCCTCAGCCTCCCAAAGTGCTGGGATTACAGGCGTGAGCCACCACGCCCAGCTAGTTTGGCTTTTCTAAAACATCCTGTTGCAGTGATTCTCTTGCCCCACATCCTTCTCTGGCTCTCAGTTGTCCTCGGTAGGGCTTCCCAAGCAGTGTGTCACACATGAGTGACAAGTGCCAACAAAATGATCTCCTCAGCCTTGGGGACACTTTGGTAGGGCCTGGGGCCTCTGAAACCCTTGGATCAGCCTTTCTAGCCATAAGCCCCTTAACTCCCAGTAGGTTTTAAGAATAGTATTTTCTCTGTAGGAAATGGCATAAGCATGGTTGGAATGCACCTGTGTTGCATAGATGCGAGGCTCTTCCTGATTTATTGCCTGCTCATGTGTTCAGGCTTCTGTCCTGGCATTTGCCTAAGCCTGCTATTGAAACCGTCTGGCCATGATACACTCTAGTTCTTGTGTAGCCCACTCTTATCATGCATCTCCTACCTCCGTGCTTTGGCCATGGTGTTTCCTCAGACAGCTTCCCCAACTGCCTGACCAAGTCCTAGCCCAGGCCAGTCAGGCCTCCCTCCTTTGAGCTCTCTTCATAAGCACTGCATGTCCTCAGTGTATGCAGTCATCACATTGAATCCTAATGATGTATGTGTCTTATGTGTGTTTCTACAAAAGGGCCTGGCAAAGAATGAATGTTATACCTCCACTAAATATATGCTGAGCTAATATGTTGAATAAAGCCCATGAGATCGTCCAGGCACAGTGGCTTACAACTGTAATCCCAGCATTTTGGGAGGCCAAGGTGGGTGGATCACCTGAGTTCAGGAGTTTGAGAACAGCCTGGCCAACATGGCAAAACCCCGTCTCTACTAAAAATACAAAAAAATTAGCCAGGCATGGCGGCTGGTGCCTGTAATCCCAGCTACTTGGGAGGCTGAGGCAGGAGAATCACTTGATCCCGAGAGGCGGAGGTTACAGTGAGCCAAGGTCGCGCCACTGCACTCCAGCCTGGGCAACAGAGCAAGACTCTGTCTAAAAAAATATAACTAAAAAAGCTCATGAGATTGGTGAAAGTCGGGAAGCAAAATAAGTACAAGTCTGTTTCTACAAATTCACACATAGTAGCTACTCAATAAATAACTGTTGAATGAATGAATAAAAGAAATGTGAAAGGCATTTTAAATTTAGAATCTGTGGACTCAGTAATGACTGACTGTAAGAGAAAAGGAAGACTGAGTAGTTGAAGATGTCTCCAGACAAGGAGCGCCTTCAACACAGCAATCCCGGTCCACCTTTGGAAGCTGTACCTAGCTAAGCTCTCGAGACATCAGTCCAGATTAGGATATTTATTGCAGCATTGTTTATAATGGCAAAAACATAGTAAACAACCAAAATGTGCTTCAGGAGAGGAATGGATAAATAAATTGTGGTATATGTATAAAATGGATGATATGGTTACAGTGACTAAACTACATAGGAAATACTAACATGGTTAAATCTTAAAGACGTAACAGTGGGTGAAAAGGCAAGTTAGAAGAGGAAATACGCAATCCAAAACACACTAAAAATACCATGTGTTGTTATTATATGCATAGAGGATAAAAATGTAAAAACAAGCCTAGAAATAAAACACAGATTCCTCAGAATACTGTCTGAGGAAGAGAGGAGATAGAATGAGATGAACTTTAGATTTATCTGTAATGCTTTAATTTTTTAATAGTAAATGTGGCAATGTATTATACGATCCATTATATCTAGGTGGTGGGTATTCATTATATTAGTTTCTGTGCTTTCCTGTTATTTTGAAGTAGTTCATAATCTTAAAAATTAAAGTCACACAAAAGAAAAGACTGGCTAACAGGGAGAATGATCCTGCATTTCTGCATTCAGTCATCTGTTTTTTAGACAGATTACTTTTCAAGCAACCTGGCAAATCACATCTGCCACTTAGGACTTGCCAAGTCTCACACCATTTAAAAGCATCAGTTCTCAGCTTGGTCTCCAGAGACTCATAGATTTATCCTGGACCTCTCTAGAGGCTTCAAAATGTGCATTAATGTATTTCATGCTTGTTTCTAGCTTCCCACCGTCCCCCCTCATTTTTTTAATACATTGGAGCATCTATCCAACCTAATTATAATTCATTTTTGTAATAAGATTAATGAAATTCTCTTTTTTTTTTTTTCTTGAGACAGAGTCTCACTCTGTTACCCACACTGGAGGACAGTGGTGCAATCTCAGCTCACTGCATCCTCCATCTCCTGGGTTCAAGCTATTCTTATTCCTCGGCCTCACGAGTAGCTGGGACTACAGGCATGTGCCACCACACCCGGCTAGTTTTTTTGTATTTTTAGTAGAGATGGGGTTTTGCCATGTTGGCCGGGCTGGTCTTGGACTCCTGACTTCAAGTGATCCATGTACCTTGGCCTCTCAAAGTGCTGGGATTACAGGCATGAGCCACCACGCCCGCCCGCCCTTTTTTTTTTTTTTTTTTTTTTTTCTTTTTTTGAGATGGAGTCTTGCTCTGTTACCCAGGCTGGAGTATAATGGCGCAATCTCGGTTCACTGCACCCTCTGCCTCCTGGGTTCAAGCAATTCTCCTGCCTCAGCCTCCTGAGTAGCTGCGATTACAAGCACACACCACAATGCCTAGCAAATTTTGTTGTATTTTTAGTAGAGACAGGGTTTCACCATGTTGGCCAGGCTGGTCTTGAACTCCTGACCTCAAGTGATCTACCCGACTTGGCCTCCCAAAGTGCTGGGATCACAGGTGTGAGCCACCATGCCCAGCTTCATTCGTATTTTTGACTGGAATATATTTTCTTAGTCACCAGTGACTTACATAACTATATTCTCTTGGTTTGTAACTTTCTAAATGTTTCTTTTCTTTCTACCCCTCTCCCCATTGTTTATCTGAGTAAAACAATCAGATAAGACATTTATGGTGAACAATTTCCACTGTGTACCTTCCTCCCCAACTCGGTGTTCAGTGACATCACATTGCTAGCTTGAAATTAGCCATGACGGGAGTGTTTACACCTTGACAATTGGCAAATGCTACAAATCTGGCCCTTTTCTTCCCCAGGAGAGCTGATGGTTAAACATTACCAGCCTACCACAAGAGCGCTTGACAGTTTTCTGAGCTGTGCAGGGCAAGTAGCATTTTTCTCATTCAACACTCATAGAAACGGAGAGTCAACGAAAGACAATCTTGACCTGAGTCCCATGGTCCCAAAGTGACATTGCTGGAGCTGTGTAGTCTATGTGGTTGAGTGGAAGAAGCCCTGGCTTTGGAATCAGGCAGATCCGAGTTTGAATCTGACATAGCTACTTTTGAACTGTGAATTCACAAGTATGTGATTTAGCCCCCTCAGTTTCCTCACCTATAAAATAAGGACATCAAAGTCTATCTTATAGAGATCTGGGGGAGCATTAGGGGAAATGATATGTCATGTAAACCTAACAAAGCACAAAGGACCTATGCAGCAGATATAATTTGTCCATCAGACTTACAAGTTCAGATCTCTGTGTATTAGCCCATTCTTCCCATAACCATATAGACACTGTTCTTTTTTTTCAACTCTACCTGGCCAACCACCTTTCACTAAATGGTGAATATGTCTTTTCTCCAAATATGTGCCACTGGAATAAGTAAAAAGGCTTAGAGTTGACATGTGTATGTGATTTGGGGAAATCAGTTTCTTTCCTTGAGTCTTGGAAATGCAGGTACTAGGTTTCAACTAAGATCATATTTCAACTGCCTTGAGTCTTCCCGACTGACCATTCTGCTGAGCTAAGCATCCTGAAGAGGACTGATTTGGGGGCCTGTGCGTGCTACAGTTCCCCCCACCAAATTGACTGCAGTGGCCTGCAGGGAAATTCTCTTGGCTCTTTGTGTTCTATGCTCTGGGCTTTTTCTGCTTGCTCTAACTGACCTGATGGTAGATAGTTGCTTCTCAGCCATTCAGCTAAGCCTAAATGTATTTTTCTTTTTTAGATTTTAACTGATGTATTTATTTTTTGCCTGAATAATACATTTAGCTGTTTTAGCTTTTTTTTTTCTTTTTTTTTTTTTTTTTTGAGATGAAGTCCTGCTCTGTCACCCAGGCTGGTGGAATTCAGTGGCACGATCTCAGCTCACTGCAATCTCCGCCTCCCAGGTTCAAGCGATTCTCCTGCCTCAGCCTCCCAAGTAGCTGGGATCACAGGCATGCACCACCACACCCAGCTAATTTTGTATTTTTAGTAGAGACAGGGTTTCACCAAGTTGGCCGGGCTAATCTGACGTCAGGTGATCCACCCTCCTCCCCTCCCAAAGTGCTGGGTTTACAGGCGAGAGCCACCACTGCACCCCGCTGTTGTTTTAGCGTTTTAAAAAATACAAAAGGGGAGAATGGCGTGAACCCGGGAGGCGGAGCTTGCAGTGAGCCGAGACCACGCCACTGCACTCCAGCCTGGGAGACACAGCGAGACTCCGTCTCAAAAAAAAAAAAAAAAAATACAAAAGGGTATCGACAATGGGAATTTCCCTCCCTAAACAACCCTCCATTCACCCAGGTCCCTCCCACAGAAAGTAACCAAGAAAAGATATCAAGAAAGAGGAACCGCCTCTTATTATTCATTTCTTATGAGCTTACAGGCTTCTGGAGCTCACCTTAAAGACCCAGCGTGGGTGGACCAAAAAGACCCCCTTGAAATCAGGAAGACTGAGACAGGCCCATGTGGCTTGTCAGTAATCATCAAGCAAATTGGCAAAGCCATACCCAGAATAAAGTCACAGAGGAGCTGCTTTTTGTGTGTAGGGATAAATGGTATACGTCGTACAAATTCCACCTATCAGCTCAACCTAGTAGGTGGTCATATCTCTGGGGAAAAACACAGGAGAACCTAATATCTATAAAGAATGTGCTCTGTATCCAGTGCAGAGCTAGAATCTTTTTTTCATTATTGTGGTGAAATATACATAACAAAAGTTTACCGTGTTAACCATGTTTACACATATAGTTGAGTGGCATGAAGTCCATTCACACTGTTGTGCGGCCACCACCACTGCCCATCTCCAGACAATGCTAGGCTCTCCCTGCCCTCCTCACTTACTCCTTACAACAGTCCTTTGAGGCCTGCATGACCAGTCTCCATACAATGAGGAGGTCCCAGAGAGATGGCTTCACATCTCTATCAAGTAACTGGTAGGTCCTGGGCTTGAACCCAGGCATATTCATCTCCAAAACAGGTGCCCCATACTGTGGAGCCTCACTGGAAGAATTTTTGGAGGGAAGATTCATCTGCAGCAGGGCATAGGCCTCTGCATAAGACAGTCATCCCCGAGAGACTGTGGCTGTGCTGTGAGTAGGCATGCCTAGGTCTCCATCTTACTTTCTTATTTTTTAATTTTCTCTTTTATCCTGTGCTGTTGCCCAGGGGTGATCCTGTTACTTCTGGATAAGCTGCGGAAGATGAAATGGGAGCAGATGTGGAGGCTGACCGCAGAGAGGGAGCTCATGGGCATGCTGTCTACATCCTTAGCTGACCAGGTGGGTGGCCAGGTCCGAAGGTGCAGGTATTCCTGAGTGCGCTGGTGCTGTTTCTCAAGGAAACTTAAAAGTCAATCGGTCTGAATGGTTTTCTATGTGTTGTGTGACCCTGTATGCTCTGATACAGCTGCCTTATTCTTGCCAGTCTAAGACAGCAGCTCAACTCTTTAGTGCCTTCCCTTAATGTTCATTCATTTGTTCATTCAGCAGACTCGCACTGAGTACTGTGTACACCAGGAGCCAAGTTCAGAAAAAGGATGACAGAGATAGACGAAGGATGCAACACTTGCCCTCATAGAGCTTAGAGTCTACTGATGCAGACTTATAAGGAGATGTTGATGCCCTCTTCATCGCCAGGTGGAGTGCATAGGGCCTGCTCTCTGGGACCCCAGAATGCCACAGCATATTTCTCAGGCAAGATTTCACTTGCCTTGCTGGCAAATAGAATCTAACTGTTTTTTTGAGATGAAGTCTTGCTCTGTCGCCCAGGCTGGAGAGCAGTGGCACGATCTCGGCTCACAGCAAGCTCCGTGTCCCAGGTTCATGCCATTCTCCTGCCTCAGCCTCCCGAGTAGCTGGGACTACAGGCCACTGCCACTACGCCCGGCTATTATTTTTTTTTTATTTTTTATTTTTTTTGTATTTTTAGTAGAGACGGGGTTTCACCGTGTTAGCCATGATGGTCTCGATCTCCTGACCTCGTGATCTGCCCGCCTCGGCCTCCCAAAGTGCTGGGATTACAGGCGTGAGCCACCGTGCCCAGCCCCAAGTCTAACCTTTAATCTAAGCCTTTTACTTAGATGCTGCACTAGTGTCCCTTTACTCAAGGGAAATGCACTTAAATAGAAAGGATAAACTGCCAGGAAACCACCTTGCTATGCAGGCAGCCTCAGAAACTCCACTAAACTGTTAGCAAATATTCATTTTTATTTATTTTTATTATTTTATTTTACTTTTGAGATGGAGTCTCGCTTTGTCACCCAGGCTGGGATGCAGTGGTGCAATCTCGGCTCACAGCAACCTCCACCTCGTGGGTTCAAGCAATTCTCCTGCCTCAGCCTCCCAAGTAGCTGGGATTACAGGCGTGTGGCACCACACCAGGCTAATTTTTATACTTTTAGTAGAGACAAGGTTTCTCCACGTTGGCCAGGCTGGTTTCGAACTCCTGACCTCAGATGATCCGCCCGCCTCGGCCTCCCAAAGTGCTGGGATTACAGGCATGAGTCTCTGCACCCAGCCAACAAATACTCATTTTGTAAAAACCCATTCCTCATGTTGACGTCCTAGGAAAGTCAGAGGGCTTCAGTCTTTGACTTTGAGTCTACCAGAATCACTCTTTTAAATTTTCATCTTCCTGTGGCACTGATAGCTGTCTTCAAGCACGAAGATGATTTCTCTGAGTTTTCTGCATTTCACCCTTTCCTTTTCATCCAAAGAGCCAGCTCACTCTGCATGTTGTTGTTCTAAGTGCAATTTCCTGGTTCGTCGAATGCCTGCAAAGTTTCATAATACGGAGGAAACAAGAAACCCTGCATGATTACTTTACTATTTTTTAAAGCATTATTATTCAGTATTTCCCAAGCAGCTAGAAACTGATTTCCTTTTTCGAACATGAGATAGAGTATAATGAATGAGTTTAAGAAAAAAATAATACCCAGGTAGCTGTTTTAAACCTGAGGGGGAAATCGTCCACCAGCGTCATATTTCAAGTCGGGTCACCGTGACTTGAGCATGTCCCCCAAAGCTAGCAATTGTGTGCCCGTGTCCAGTGAGGATAGTTTATTCAGCCATCTTCTGCCACGAAGGCCCATAATTCACCTCCCGGCGCCACCTGTCAGCAGCTAGTTAATAAGTATGGCCTGGTGCAAGAGCTTGGAAAAGAGCCCAGAAAAGGTAAAACCTCCCTAGACAAGTCAGAGTTGGATTTTGAAACGGAGAATGCATATCCTGGGCACCATGGCCTGCAGAAATCCAAGGAGCATCCATCACTGAGTCCACCGCAGGCCCCAGGAAGCACTGCTGAGAGGGAGGATCTGTAATTTGTCTCAGTCCCTGAATGAGTGGGGCTACTTGTCATCATGCAGTTTCCTCTCCAGGAGGCTCAGGATGGATAACACAGGGCTCCTGCCTAGGAGGCCAGAGGGGAAGGAGACTTCATTTTTCATATGCCAGCAAGGGTAGGGAAGACACCACATGTCTGCACGTGTGAGCTCACTGGATAGGGCTTTATGAGACCAGCAGGACTCTGGAGCTTCCAGTCAGCCTGGGGCATTCCCCAGTCTCTATCCAAACATTATTGCTTGGTTTCTAGAGATAACAGGCAAGAGAGATGCCCCACAGTGCGAGCCAGCCTGTGTTCAGAGCAGGCGGTTCAAGAGAATCCCTATCACAGGGGATGCAGTGCCTTGAGAGCCAGAATGGGCACCTGGACCATCCGATTGTCTTGACTGTGTCTTTGGCTTTCATCCCCCAGGATATTTTCAATGCCGTCATCAAACAAAACCCCTTCCTTGTGTACCAGCTCCCCTGCTTCTGGAATGTGCAGCTGTCGGACCACACCCGCTCCGAGCAGTGTTACAGAGACGTGTCTGATCTAAAGGTAGGGTCAACACAGGCACATCCCCGGAGGTAGGGTGAGGTGGGCTGAGGGGACCTCTCAGGGGCATAGATGGCTAGGAGATTTATGTGCGATGTGGTGAGAGAGATAAGGGCACAGGAGACCAGAACGAGTATGCTTTTCATCTTTGTGGGGTGTTGGGTTTTTTCCACCCTTATTTGGGCTTTCTGGAAAGCCTAAAGCCTCCTGGCATAAGAACCAGCTTGTGTGGTTATTATTCTTACCATCTGCTGCTGGCTCTTTTGGTTCATGTCAGCTCCCCACATCTATTCATTCAACTCAAGCAAAAACATTTATTGAGGGCCTGCTCTGCCAGGTGCTGTAGATGTGGATGTGAATAACTAACCTGCTTCCAACTCATGTATGGCTTGGAGGAGGACAGAAATGTGCAAAGAAGTAGGTATTTAAAAAAGGACAAGTGCTGTGACAGGTGTGGGTGTGTGAGTGGGGGAGATGCAAGCATAAATGTCTCATTCTTCCTCACAGAGGGGGGACAATGACAGAAAAAGCCTTCATCACCACTCTGTAGGTACCAAACACTGTGGATGGACCTGGCTATAGAAAGAGGAAGAAGACAGGGTGTATTAGTCATCTACTGCTATAGATAATGCTGCATAACAAGCTTTCTGATAGTGGCCTAAATCAGTAACCATTTATATAGTTGATGAGTTTATAGGCTGGTTGGATGGTTCATTTTTTTACTACTTTAACAGAGTATCTGTGGTCTGCTTCAGATGGGACAGCTGGTGACTGGGGCAACTTGGCTGTCCTCTAGTGTGTCCTCTGTCCCTTCAGCAGGCCAGTGTGGTGTCTTCTCATGGTGAAGCAGAGGTGGCAGAGGAAGCCTTAATACACAGGAGGCAACTCTGAGTCATGGTTGCTAACATCCCTCATTGGCCAAAGTAACCATATGGCTGATCCCGTATGATTACTTTGAGTAAGGAGTGTGAGTTAAGGAGTGTATCAGAATTCCCTCCCTACAGTGGAAAGAGTAAAGAATTGACCACATCTATTCACAGAACTATTCACACAGAACAAAGATTTCAACACAGGCCTGTCTGACAGCAAGGGCATTTGCCTCTCAGGTTGTATCACGGAGGATTTAGATACATGCATCCTTAAAGAGTTTGTTTCATATGAAGTTTATATCCATTGCAAGTTCTAAAAAGGAAAAAGGATTGCAAAGCTGGCTTCTCTAATAAATTAGTCTTTTCTACTTGGCTTCTGATCCATGTCCCCATGTGGGTATTATGTCTTATTTATAGTCATAATGCATGTTAAATGTGGTTTTCTGCTTTTCATTTGTTTCATATCAAAAGCGTTTTCTGGGTCAACCACATGGTGTTAATGAACATTATATCCAATAGTTAATAGACTATTACCTAGCCACTCCCTTGACCTTAGTTGTTTTCAAATTTTCATAAGTATAACTTATATCTTAATTAACAGGTTTGTCCATGAAGCTCTTCCCTCCAATATTGTTGTAGCTCGCCTTTCCAGGCGAGAGGCAGGAGGCTGTGATAGAAATCAAGCTCTTTAAATTCTCTTTAATAACAAGATTTGGTGAACTTCTGGTTTGGTGAACACTATTGTTGCTGGAGGGTGATGTGCCCAGAGAGGGCATGGAAGTTCCATACTCCCCTCAGCCCACACCCCCATATTTTGCCCTGTGTACCTTTTCTCTCTGACTGTTCCCAGGTTCCATCATTGATAATAAACTGGTAAATGTAAGTGTTTTCCAGAGTTTCAGGAGCCATTCTAGTAAATTATGGAACCCAAGGAGGGGATCATAGGAATCCTTGATTTACAGCAAATCTGTCAGAGGACAGAAGGCCGGGACTTGCAGCTGGCATCTCAAGTGGGCCACCTCATGGGACTAAGCCACTAACCCATAGCATCTGATGCTTTTGTCAAGGAGGTAGTGTCACTGTTGTATTAAAGTATGGGGACCCAGCTAGTGTTGGAGTACTGGTCATTGTAGGAAAATAACCCCACAATATCTGGCATCAGAAGTCTTCTATGTGAGAGTATAGAAAAACTGGTTTTTCTCAATAGGTAGCTGTATAATTTATAGTGCAAACAAGGGAATGCTATCATGGGTTACAGAGGGACAATAGGCCAACAGGCAAAACATAGAATTATTCTGTTGACATACTATACATAGGACCTTAAGCCCACAGGAAGAAAGACCTCACATAAAGGCCTCACATAAAATCAGGATCCACAAAGAGTATTATCCTCGGTGGATAAACAGTTAATAAAACTCAGAGTGTAGAAGAAGACAGTAGAGGTTGTTGTCTGTTTCATCCTTGGTTTTAGGTAGAATAAGGGGGAAATGTTTCCTTTGAGATTTTATTTTAAGCCTATGCCTATATTATTTCGGGGGCTGAAATTACATGTGTGGGAGCAAAAATGGAAAGAAAAAAGTAAAAAATTTGCCAGGTACCTGGCAGAAACTAACATAAATCTGATCTAGAAGAATATTCTTAAAAACAAGTCTTCAAAATTTTTTAGGGGAAGTTACAAGGAAAGCAAGGTTCTCAGTTAGGAATCACAAAACGCATAAGGAAGTAGGCTACCCTGAGAAAGTGCAAAAACTGAAGACTGGAGTTAAATCTGAAAGACTGCAAATATTGGACTTATCAGATATAAAACATAAGTATTTTTACTTACATGTAGGAATAAAAAATGAATACTGAAAGTAGGATGAAGGAATAGTAGATTCTCAAAAAAATGAATAGCCCTTTTGGATTAAATAGTATTTTTAGAAGTGAAAGATATAATTATTGAAATTAAATGGATATGTTAAGCAATAGCTTAAACACAGTTGAAGAGAGAATTAGTGAACTGGAAGAGGTATAAGAAATTACCCAAAATTCAACACAGAATGAAAAAGAGATAGAAAAACTGAGAAAAGCAAAGAAATTGGGATATGTCTCATTGGACTATCAGAAGGAGATAATAGAGAAAATTGGAAGTGAGGCATATCTTAAGTATGCCAAGAAACAATAACAGGTTGTATACCTATAAGAATAATCTTTCAAGCATAAGATAACAAAGAGAATTTTCTGCAAACATGCAAAGAAACTTCTAAAGTATTGTCAGCCTTAATAACGAAGAGATTCTCTCTAAAAGAAAATTATATTTATTCTGGAATAGTGCATTGCAATGGGAATATACATGCCATAGCAAACTATGTGCATACCCAGGGAGGTAAAGGAAGAGAAAGGTTTTTAAAGGAAAAATGAAGAGGCTTTTATAATTGGAGATAATTATCTTTGGCCAAAGGATCAGTAACAAAGTTGACACCAGTCCAAGACTGGACAGGCAGTTGCTGGGCAGACATGCCTGCCAAAGTTTTTATTTTGTGTGTGTAAAGTTACAATGGCATTTGTGCAAGATTGTGGTTTTCACGGAGTCTTTTGTGATCATTCTCGTTACCAGACACTTATGGATGAAAAGCCTATCTCCATGGCCTTCCCGGTTCTGTTTGTCAGGGTTTTGTTAACACAAATGACTCCATTTTTATTTTGGCAACATTCACATTTCACCCTTTTGATCAAGATGTTTCTCCAAAAGTGTCACTGATCAATCATCCTTTAGTTAGGTTTTCATGTCTTTCAATGCCAGGATGGACCTCTCCCAGGCTTCTGGTCTTGTTTCATATTGGAGAGAATGAATGGCAGCTAGGAGTCAATGTCAAAACCTTTTTCACCACATTTGAGCTTAAGTTTAAGTTTGAGGAAGTTTAAGCGTGGTGCTCCCTGGCTGTCTACTTGGAGTCTGTAATTAAGTTCAATTTTGTCTGTTCCATAGGCCTATGTTACCATCTCAAAGTGCTGGGTTAGCATTATACTGTTAGGATTTGTACTTCTATAAAAAACTTGAACAAGTAACAGATACAAAATTAAAGAAGAAAATGCAAAGTAAAATTAATAGTGATGTGACAAGAACAATTTGCATAGGGACTTTGAGCAATAAACCTACGCTTTAAAGACAACCAATTAAATAAACAAAATGACCATTAACCTACCAAGTGAAAAAGGTGGGTATTATTATATCATTATGACATAGAGTCTTGTTCTGACATCTTGCAAAAAGCTATCTACAGCATGGAAACAATCAACTCTCATCCTGGTTTGCAGTTTGAATGTCTCTGGTAATGGCATCAGGCAGTTTAGTGAACTTTGTGTGGCCCAGACATCAGGCATGAGACTTATTTCTTAAAATTCATCTAGTTTCAGCTTATAGGGCTTCCAAAACACAGAAATTGCCATTTTTGGTAACTGCATGGAAGAAAGTAGGATTGTAGAAATTTAGAAGAGTTCTATAGGCAAATAACAAATAGCAAATTGCTCTACAGGCAAATAACTTGAAAACAGTGCACACAGCTATCATCTAATAACAGTTGTATTCTAGCTTTTCTTTAGCAACATAACTCATGTCTGCATTTTTTTCTTTAAATCATAGCCATATGGTAAATTTTCTATTTTGTTGTGGTTCTCTTTTATTGATGGGCATGCAGTGAGTGTTTCTTGGAAATGATCAATTTTTATTAAAATATTTCTGGAAGAAAAAAAGAAAAGAAACATAACTTTTTCTTCCTACGGTGATATTGACTTTTCCAAAAATAGAGTAAGACAAATTTGTTTCTAAAATAAATTTAGTTTTTATCAAATATTGCCTGCAAGAATAGTGATTTGACCACAGAGTAATCTCAGATCTAAAAACCTTTTGAAGCTAAGCTGGTGGCAAGTGCCTGTAGTTCTAGCTACTGGGAAGGTTGAAGTGGGAGAATTGCTTCACCCCAGAAGTTTGACGTTACAGTGAGCTGTGATTGTGCCACTGTACTCCAGCATGGGTGACAAAGAGAAACCATGTCTCAAAAAAAATAAATAATAAACATAAATAAAAACTTCTTGAGGTTAATAAGATAACCCAAGACAGACTTTAGGTTATACTTACAGTCCTAAGATTCCTGGACCTGCCAGGAATTGATAATTTTTATTCATTTACTATAAGGCTGAGAACCCTAGAAGTCAGGCAGTTTATACATATTCTCGGATATGACATTTCAGTCAAAGCCTTGATAATATAACAAATTGTTTCCATTGTATCCTGCTATAAAGAGAGGGTAATTTTTTTTTTTTAATGGACTCTCACTCTGTCACCCAGGCCAGAGTGCAGTGGTGCAATCTTGGCTCATTGCAATCTTCACCTCCCGGGTTCATGTGATTCTCATGCCTCAGCCTCCTGAGTAGCTGGACTTTACAGGCATGTGCCACCTCACCCAGCTAATTTTTTTTTTTTTTTTTTTTTTTTTGTATTTTTAGCAGAGACAGGGTTTCACCATGTATGCCAGGCTGGTCTCAAACTCCTGGCCTCAAGTGATCTGCCCACCTGGCTTATAGACATGAGCCACTGTGGCAAGTGGAGAGAGCAAATGTTATTGAACTTGTACAAATAACCATATTGCCATAAAAATAAGAATACTCACAAAAACTCTCCAAACTTTGGAGAGATAAAATTGGAAGAAAAAGGAAATGCTTCTACCTTGTTCACAAATGTATAGTGTACCAAATTGTTGTGTGCTATAGATAGCTTAGGGAAGAAAATTTCCTTCAATCTGGAAAACAAAACGTTTAAGTGAAGAACTAACCATGTTTTAAATAAAAGTCAAAAACATTATCAGTTACTTAATCTCATGCAGTTTATTTTTGTTCTGCTTGAGCTTGATTAGTAGTTTCATGAATTCATGTTTCTTCATTAGAGTTCTCAAACATTTGCATTTAGTCCATTGATCTTAAAGTTATTAACCTATATCTAAGAGTATTTGTTGGAGTCGCTTCCATAAATTTGTTTGCAAATGCCTTTAAAGAAGAATTCAAAACAATAGCTGTGAATAAAAACTTAGAATACCCATGGCTAAAAATCTGATGGGAGTTCATTATAATAAGCAATTAACATGGAAATTTAGTTATTTTTGTGCCACACGACATCATGTCTAGAATTTTAACTAATGTCATATTAGATTTTTAAGAATTTTATATAATTTGGGTACATACCCATAAATGTAATGCAAATATCTAGCATCACTTATTATTTGATAGCATTTAGCATGCAGTTCACAAAATAAGACTAATCATTTAATATTTCTACAAGATAAGAGATACATTCTTTGAGCCTCTCCAGAGGTCCTTCTGGAGAATCCAAAAGTTAATTTCAGGTCAATAAAACTTAAGTTAGAATTTTGATTCAGGGAACCCTGCCAAAGATTTTAAAAGGTTGAAAGCACTTGATGAGACGTTACTGTGAAGTCATAGTCATTCATGTACCCAGAGCGATTATCAAAAGACAATACGGAAACTTACGTGGAAGCTTAGTGCTTTCAAAACTCCATTTTCCTAAGTAATCAAATACTGAAGAAAGATAACACAGGAAATTATATTGATAACATATAAAATGTTTGTTTCTCAGGCCAGTTACTAAAACGGTGAAAACAACTTCTGCAGGTTGATTGCTTCTCCTTACGAGAAGCCAATGTATAGTAGATAACCAGGTAGTTGACCTGATGAAAAGGGCACTTGAGTTTAATCTGACACAGAAGGAATGGGTCCAAGGTTATGAGTGCAGACCATATTATACAGGAATGTAAACAAGAAAACTAGCACCTTGAGCAGGGGAATACATGGCCCTTAGTAATAGCATGGGAAGTTTCTTGGTTACATGGGATAATTCAGACATGTCAAGAAAAGGCAAGGGTACAAAATCAAGGTATACTGGTGAAAACATTGCCTTTTTAGACCTTCAAGATAAACTTTTTTGTTGTTTGTTTGTTTTTGAGACGGAGTCTCGCTCTGTCCCCAGGCTGGAGTGCAGTGGCGCAGTCTCGGCTCACTGCAACCTCCGCCTCCTGGGTTCAAGCGATTCTCCTGCCTCAGCCTCCCAAGTAGCTGGGACTACAGGTGCATGCCACCACACTGGCTAATATTTTGTATTTTTAGTAGAGATGGGGTTTCACCATGTTAGCCAGGATGATCTTGATCTCCTGACCTCATGATCAGCCCACCTCTGCCTCCCAAAGTGCTGGGATTACAGGTGTGAGCCACCACACCTGGCCCAAGATAAACATTTAATGGACAAGCTATAACAGCAGAGTTAGAACAGGTGGTGGGGGGTGGGGGTGGGGGTGGGAAGTTACAGGAAGGAATGGAAAACTTAAAGGAGAGAGTTATCCCGGGCCTTTTCAACGGTAGAAAGAGGACGAGCAGAAGGCAATGATGTAAGACCTGAAAATCACATGCAGCAAGATACAGCAAAAGTTGAACTTCTGAGAGATGAATCTGAAAAGCTTCCAGAGGAAAACTCTACCTCAAGAAGTGAAATTACCATTCTAAATGAAGAAGACAGCATTTCTTTTTCTTTTTTTCTTTTTTTCTTTTTTTTTTTTTTTTTTTTTGAGATGGAGTCTTGCTCTGTTGCCCACACTGGAGTGCAGTGGCACGATTGCAGCTCACTGCAACCTCCATCTCCCAGGTTCAAGCAATTTTCCTGTCTCAGCCTCCTGAGTAGCTGGGATTACAGGCATGTGCTACCACGCCTGGCTAAAATTTGTATTTTTAGTAGAGATGGGGTTTTGCCATATTGAAGCTGGTCTCAAACTCCTGACCTCAGGTGATCCACCTGCTTTGACCTCCCAAAGTGCTGGATTATACGTGTGAAGAAGACAGCATTTCTGACCTGAAACTGGGGAAATTAAATATATCTCAGGAAGAAATTTTGCGGAAATAGAAACTGCACTTCAGAAGATGGCAGTTAAACAGATTTCAGAATTAAAAATTATAATCTCTTGGGGTTTTACTAAGAGCAGATCAGTACCTCAAGAAAACTTTGTTCTAACATAGGGGATGAAATTTTTAGTTTTGTTTTAATGTATTTTGTTGATAGCAAAGCTCAATCTTTAGGAAGACTTAGAAACAATTCCCTTCTAATTACAGGCAACTTGATCACACACACAATTTCTTTTATAAATTCATCCTTTACAAACTTTATCATGACTTACTCAGACCTTTCACAACATGCTTAAGCTTTCTGCTGTGTTGTTTACTTTCTCTTTATTAAATAACCAGTCATTTTACTTTAAGACAAAAATTTACCACATAAGATTCTTTCTCATAGAAAATTCTCCTTTCTTTTTAACCGTCCTTACCAAAAATACATCCTTATATCCATAACTTTCTTCACATTACTCTCCTGCTTACTGATTCCTATCTTGTTTCTATTTCTTTTTTAAATTTACTTTTCAAGGCAACCTTTAAGTAACCTCTGAACTGGACAAAATTATTCTATTTTCTCAATAAGGAATATATTTTTTATGCATTGTAATTTTGCTCATCAAAAACACATCTTATTTTGGTATACTTTGTGATATGGTTTGGCTGTGTCCCCACCCAAATCTCGTCTTGAATTGTACCTCCCGTAATTCCCACATGTTGTGGGAGGGACCTGGTGGGAGATAATTGAATCATGGGAGCAGTTTCCCTCATAAACTTCTCATGGTAGTGAATAAGTCTCACGAGATCTGATGGTTTCATAAGAGATTTCCCTTATTGCTTGGCTGTCACTCTGTCTTTCCTGCTGCCATGTAAGACTTGCCTTTTGCCTTCCACCTTGATTGGGAGGCCTCCTCAGCCACGTGGAACTGTGAGTCCCTTAAACCTCTTTTTCTTTATCAATTACCCAGTCTCAGATATGTTTTTAACAGTAGCATGAAAATGGATTAATACACTTTGTATACAGAATTATATATACATTAATTAGGATTTTATTCTTAGTAACCTGAATTTCTAGTGAAAATCTAGGAAGCCAAAATTTTGAATTCTTTGTCACATGTCAGCATTTTATAATAAGAATCGTTTCATAATTTTTAGAAACATGTTTTAATAGACTCAAATATATTTAAGAAACCAAAAACAACTTTTATTTATTTATATTCAGCAATTTGTTCTTATTTTTATGGAAATGACCCAGACATTTGATGAGTGTTTATTATTTATTATAACATAGCATAACCTTATGATTTTAAAGTATATGAAAAGTTATTTTATAAACATTTATTCCACATTCCATTTATTCTGAATGTTTATTTTATAAACATTTACTCCATTTACATTTACCTGATTTACTTATTTTTAACAATTCACCTACATTGCTTATGAAAACTGAAATATTACACAAAGCAAATCATCATTTCAAGTTATATTACTGTTAACCATTTTTGTATTTTGTGAATACCAGGTGTTTGCTTAAGAACCTGAAAGTAAAATACATGAGTATTTTGCGTATAACTCAGAAGCTACAACTGTTTTTATTAAACCAATAATATTAAATTAGCCCTACTTATCAAAGAGTTACACAAAGATTATTCTGTTTTCAAGTTGAGTTCATAGTTTCATGACTTTAAAACATGTAGCAGAAACAAATACAAAACCCAGCCAAAAATGTATGCTACCAGTTTTGAAGATATTTGTATTTTTACTTTACCAGTGATTTAAAAACCAACTTGTTTATCAAAGTTTTATTTAAGTCACAGGAACTAAAAGGCATTTGGGTTAATTACTATGTATTTTATATGTGTGATAATTCATCTAAGCCAATCAAAATAAAATTTCTTAGATTTTTTTTTGACCAACTGTTCCACATTTTACTATGTAGATTATAGCATAACATATATTATATAACATGTAATATAGTATGTATTATATAGTATGTATTATAGCAGATTATCTTCTGGCCATTGAACCTTTGAAAACAGTACCCCTAGACAGTAAGTAGAAATAAGTTCTACTCATTTTTTTAATCCAAGGACATTTCCAATTTTAAATAAACTTTTCTAGAGAATATGAAAAGAGGAACACTTTTTAACCCATTCCACAAGCAGGATATTATCAACACCAAAATCAGACAAAAAAAAAGTGTATTAGTCTGTTATCATGCTACTAATAAAGACACACCCAAGACTGGGTAATTTATAAAGTAAAGAGGTGCAATTGACTCACAGCTCCACAGGGCCGGGTAAGGCCTCACAATCATGGCGGACTCATAGTTCCACAGGGCCGGGAGAGGCCTCACAATCATGTTGGACTCACAGTTCCACAGGGCCGGGGAGGCCTCACAATCATGGCGGAAGGCAAAAGAGGAGCAAAGTCACCTCACAAGATAGGAAGATTGCAAGCCAGTCTCACGCATGAATGTAGATGGAAAAATCTTAAGCAAAATATTTAGCAAACCAAATCTAGCCATGTATAAAATAGATAATATATCATGGCCAAGTTGAGTTTATTCCAGGAAAGACAAGAGTGATTTAGCATTGAAAAATCCACAAGTGTTGTTCAGCATGTTAATAGATTAAAGGAGAAATACCAAATAATCTAAACAGATGAAGCAAAGTTATTTGACAAAATTACATGCTCATTCATGATAAAACTCATAAATAGTAACTAGTGAAAACCTACAGTAAACTATTGCGAGCATTTGCTCTGGGTCGTGCCAATTAATCAGTTGGAAAGAGGAGAACGTGCAAGAGCACACACACATTTATGAAAGTATTTTGGTATATGAAGAGGCGACATACCTGATCACTGAATAAATGATTAAGTTTCCCATAAACGGTGCTGAGACACCTGATTATCCACATGGAAAAAATTTAAGTGGATCTCTGTCTCATACCATGCACAAAATTAATTCCAGATGGATTAGAAACTTAGAAAGTGAAGGGCTAAAATAAACTATTTTTTAAATGAAAAGGGAAACTAGCTTTAAGACTCCAGAATGGAAAAGTATGTATTCAACAAGACATCAAAAATACATATCATAAATGAATGAATCCGTAAATTCAATCACATTGATATTAATAACTCCATCAAAGGGGTGTTAAAAAGAGAAAAGCAGGCCAGGCACAGTGGCTCACGCCTGTAATCCCAGCACTTTGGGAGGCCACAGCAGGTGGCTCACTTGAGCTCAGGAGTTCGAGACCAGCCTGGCCAACATGTGAAACCCCATCTCTACTAAAAATACAAAACTTAGCCAGGCGTGGTGGCACAGGCCTGTAGT
Organism: Theropithecus gelada; assembly: GCF_003255815.1. Taxonomy (NCBI): domain Eukaryota; kingdom Metazoa; phylum Chordata; class Mammalia; order Primates; family Cercopithecidae; genus Theropithecus; species Theropithecus gelada. The sequence continues at coordinate 17,178,507 of NC_037678.1, forward strand.
CCCAGCTACTTGGGAGGCTAAGGCAGGAGAATTGCTTGAGTCCGGGAGGTGGAGAGGTTGCAGTGAGCCGAGATCATGCCACTGCACTCCCACCTAGGCAACAGAGCAAGACTCCGTCTCAAAAAAAAAAAAAAAAGAGAGAGAGAGAGAAAAGCAAAAGATAGATATTTCAACACATGTTACTGACAGAAGAGCAGTAAACAAAATATATAAACAATTCTTAATGAGTGATAAATCTGTAAAAGATGTAAACAGTCCTTTTACTTAGTTGCCAGGCAAATGGCCAATAAACACATGAAAAGATATACAGCCTCACTGTTAATCAGGGAAATGAAAAGGAAGACCACATTATTAAAATCATAAATAATGTTATAGCCACCAAATTGGAAGAGTGATACTATCAAGTCTTAGTTGATCAGTGGTGGTCTCTTATGTTACCCATAGGAGTGTGTATGGATACACCAAATTGGAAAACACTTTGGCACTATATTGAAAAATTGAAGTGGAATATACCTTACAATCTGGGTCTTGGATGTAATTGGTCACAAATGGAGAAGTGGATGACTTTCTAAAGAAAGTCAGATTCAGCTATCAGTGAGCAAATTACAACAGATAGAAGTAGTGCTTTGGAAGGCCTGTGTCTTCCTGATAAATGACATTTCTTGACCAGGCAGGGCACAGGAGACTTCTAAACTCTCAAGTCTTTTTATATCAAAAATAAAAACGTAAAAATTCCATAAAAATAAGTACAACTAAAAACTTTGGCAGGCCTTGAAAAGGAATAAAATTCTGAAGGCCAGGCGTGGTGGTTCATGCCAGTAATCTCTTTTGGGAGATTTGGGAGGCTGAGGCAGGTGGATTACTTGAGCCCAGGAGTTTGAGAGCAGCCTGGGCAACATAGTGAGACCCCCATCTCTACAAAAAATACAAAAATTAGCTGGGCGTGGTGGCGTGTGCCTGTAGTCCCAGCTACTTGGGTGGCTGCAGTGGGATGTTCCTGTGAACCCAGGAGGCAGAGGATGCAGTGAGTTGTGGTTGTGCCACTGCACTCCAGCCTGGGCAACAGAGTGAGACCCTGTCTCAAAAACAAACAAAACGAAACAAAAAACTGACATATGCTATAACTTGGATGAACTTTGAGGACGTTATGCTAAGTGACCTAAGCCAAACACAAAAGGACGAATACTGTATTATTTCACTTAAATGAGTTATGTAAAGTGGCATGAAACATGCTACTTAAAATGGCATGCAATTTAAAATATGAATTATTTCTGGAATCTTCCATTTAATATTTTCAGGCAGCGGTTGACCGCTGGTAACTGAAGTGGAGAAAAGCAAAACCGCAAGTAAGGAGGGGCTGTTGTACTCCCAAGGGAGGAACATAAAAAACAGCAAACAGGCGGTCCTTCATAAATGTGGAACCGGATTCAAAAAAAAAAACAAAAGATGGGAGAAAGCAGGGAAAAGAATGAAAATAGCAAAGATGCACTATGACCAGGACTCTGAGACCCAGATTGGCCTGGTGGGACACACGGAGTTCTTAGGTCATCCCTGAGGGCTCCACGGAAATGTCTAGGCACTGAGAGGACCTAGAGGGTCTCCCCATCCCGCTCAGTCCCACTTAGGAGGTGAATCATTGCTTCATCCAGCATCTCCATGCTGTCTACACTACTGGCCTGCGAATCACTTAGTAGCCATCTTAGTTATCAGATTGACTCTCTGGGCATCACAGTGTTTGTGTTCAAGTTGCCCTAATTTTACTTCGTCATGGCCCCAAAGTACAAAAGCAGTGGCACTGACATATTATGATTATTCAGTTTTATTATGTTATTGTTATTCATCTTTTGCTGTGCCTAATTATGAATTAAACTAATCATAAGTATGCATGTACAGGAAAAAACGTGGTATGGGGTTAGGGACTTGATATGGTTTGGCTGTCTCACCACCCAAATCTCATCTTGACTTGTAGCTCCCATAAGCCCCAGGTGTTGTGGGAGGAACCCAGTGGGAGGTAATTGAATCATGGGGGCGATTTTCCCCATACAGTTCTCATGGTAGTGAATAAGTCTCACGAGATCTGATGGTTTTATAAGGGGTTTCCTGTTTCACTTGGGTCTCGTTCTTTCTCTTGCTTGTTGCCAATCTAAGCCATCACCTTCCACCATGATTGTGAGGCCTCCCCAGCCACATGGAACTGTGAGTTCTCCCTTAAACCTCTTTTTCTTTATAAATTACCCAGTCTTGGGTATGTCTTTATCAGCAGTGTGAAAACGGAATTATACAGCACTATTGCATAGTTTCAGGCACCCGTTCTGGGTCTTGGAATGTGTGCAGATACTACTGTAGTCAGGGAGACCCCGCCTCTCCTGGTCTCCCTCAGCTCACACTCTGCTACTTCAAAGGAAAGTCAACCTGCACAGCCCACCTGTGGGAAATGCAGGGGCCCCATGCTGGGTCAGATGATTGAAAATGTCAATTAAAGCAAGAATCATAAAAATATTTTAACCTTGATTTGCTTTCTTTTCATCCACAGGCCAGGTTTTTTGGTCTGCTAATTGAGTGCTGTATTAACCTGCATAAACCACCCTAATGAATCTTCTATGGTTATCAGTGTCCTTTCATTCAAAGTGAAACAAGAACTCAAGGACTCTTCCAAAACAATTGGAGGACAGTCCTGGGTTAGTTCTATTTTTCCCCCCTCTTTAGTCTCACCCACACCTAACGCAAAGGCAAATTTGTTTAGGGACTTCTTTTCATTGAGCTGTTGCAAAGCGTTTAGTTTGCCTTTCAGGGAAACAGCAATTCTTTACAGTTACATGCCATGAACTCAAATAATATCTAATTAGATTTCAAATTGCGTTAGAACTACAAGATATAAAAACACCTTCGGTAACAATCACAGCTCACTCTTGCTGAGCACAGAGCCCATTTGTAGGAACAGACTTCCTCTGACATCCTGCTAGCGAGAGGCTTACCAGCCTTGGGCATCTCGTCTGCCCTAGGTGTCCATGGAGAACTTTGTGCTAAGTAGAGGTTGGTTAAGAGAACTTCTGAGGGGAGAGGTGTTTTCACTGAAGAGGCAAAAGTGTATATCCTTTGGGAGCCAAGCAATCTTGTAAATTCTGATGACAGTTCTGCTTCTTACCAACTGAGGGATTTGAGTAAATCACTTAACCTCTCCCAGGTTCAGTTACATTATTGAGAAAATTGAAGCCATTATTCTTTGCCCCATTCTCGGCCATGGCCCTTGAGTGGTCCATAGAAATACACTTGACTTTACCTCATTCTTTTGTGTTTCAGAGACCTTCATTTTTATCTCTTTAGTCCTTACGCTTGATGACTCAGCCTTCCCTGGCTGAGTCTTAAATTAAGAAGAGAAAGGAAAGGCCCAAGGGAGCATCTTTTTATCACTTACCAGTAGCACAAACTCTTAGGAGACCAGACTGTGTAGTGTGCTGGTTTAGAGAAAGGAGCACGAGAGAGATTCTGTGAAACTTTGCTCTAGTTCTTGCACCTTTGATGGACCATTAGGGAATGAAGCTCTTGTCAGAATCAGTTGTTAATGATCAGGAAACGGCAGGCAGAGGGTCCACCAATGGGTCTCTCTAGAGGTTTCTAGAGTGCCAGAACTGAGTAAGCCATGGTTCCTGCTCTCAGGAAAGTCTCTAGTGAGACCTAACTGGTG
>NC_037678.1:17187191-17305301 GCF_003255815.1 Theropithecus gelada
AATGAAGGGGGCAGGCAGGTAGCATATCCAGGTGTACATCTGAAGATCCAAACTACCCATGAGGAAAGGGCTGCAAAATGCATTTCAGCCTCACAAGCTACCCAGTACTGAGTGCCTGTTGTATGCAAGGGTTTGAAGACACTTAGTGAAGTTGAGGATATACAGACAAGTTCATCATATTTCCTGCCCTGAAAGAGCCTCACAAACGGGGGAGACAGAAGTTTCAACTGCTAATTTCCACATAATGTGAACAATACTGTGCAATATTGCTTAGAGGTATCCAGGTCAGAAATGAAGGTGCTACATAAAAAGGGATAGTATGAATGAACACAGGGGCCTAAAAGATCATGGTGTCCAGAAATAACAAGGAAATAGGCAGAGAGTTCAGGCTGTGTACTAAGGAGCTTGGACTCTGTGGGTCACAGTACTAAAATATTTCTTATCTAACCTATTCCAATGCAAACATACTTTTATCGTGGCACATGAATATACTATAAAACAGAAAAATTTCGTTTTATTATATGTTTGAGTAATTTGAAGTCAATTTAGTAATAATAAACCCTTTTGCTCTTATGAAAAACATTATAAGTATTCATGTTTAAACATAGCAATATTATTGAATGTGCTTCATTATTTTTGAAATGTTGGTTTAGTACTTTATGACACAGTGATTCGTAGTCTTACTTTTAAAGGCATGTTATACAAGTACTTGGATTTAATGGCTATGACTGCCAAAAAAAGATGCCTCCTAAAATTCACAGATCCAAATGGAAATAAAGTACATCATTGACTGTGCTTAATACATTTTATACTCATTGTTTCAGTTTAATCTGAAAGTCATACAAAAATATTTGTAGCAGTCAGCTATTATATTTAAGTCTCTCTTGATGACCATCATTTGCTTTTGATAATTTATTAAATATTCTTTAGCATTTTGATAACACATTCAAAACCTACTGTACAAGAAGTCCTCACTTTAATGTCAACAGGTTCACAGGAACTGTGACTTTTAAGTGAAACAACACACTATGTGTCATAAAAACTTAATTCTTGTTTATATCAACTAACAAGGTAAATTGATTTCTTTATAGGGTATATAATTTCACTTAAAGCTGCAGCCTCCAAGTATCTATCAACCTTAAGTGAAGACTGTAATGTTTTTTATTTGGAAGTTCATTTGGAAGGTTAAATCTATTTTGAAGTTTTCTAAGTATATAGAAATGAGGGCTTTGATAGGTAACATCATTTTTTGGCCTCGCAATCCCATAATGAGGGAAACAATTTCAAACATTTATTTTCTAAAAGCTGTATCCTGCTTCAGAGTTTCCGTCTGAATGCACAATATTTACTTTCTCATTTGTCACCTTTCCACTGAAGGGTCAGATTTAAAGTAGGTGTGTTTTTTCAAAAGTGTGAGATAGAATACCACCAGCAACCATCCTTTCTTCACGTGTGCCATCTCTTACATGTCCTTTGCTTTGAGTTAGCCAGCAAAGCTGTGTGTTACACACATTTTCATTGCCCCTTCTCATGTCATTAGAAAGTACTGTAAAATTGTAATGCTATTTTTAGTCTTGCCTGTATAAAATGATCTAAATCAATGGCATCTAGCAGTGATTGTGCCTGCTGGCTTCAAGTACTTTGTTGCAGGCTTGCTTAGCAATGATGGAGTCAAAGGAATTCATTGCAGGGTTGCTGACTCTGTGACCTTACTCCAGAATCCTTTTGTTATTCCAGTTAAAGCACCGTACCTCTAATGATTCCACATACTCTCTTTTCATAAAATATTGTTATCATTAAAGTAGGAATTTACCTCTCAGTATATAACTCTGCAGGACATCTTGCCTTTAGTACTCACAAAAAAGTCATTCTTTGTGTCTTTCATTATCTAAACAGAATCTATCAAATAGCGTAAGCCCACACACAGTACTCTGTACCTTGATGTAATTCCATAGCAAATCTCCCATGTAATTCAGTCTAATACTAGTTGCTTCAGTCCTTCAGCGTAGTTTTCTCTGACTCTTCCTGCAATATTTGCTGACAAAGGAACTTACTTCATTTTCTTACCATATTATCTTTGTATATTTTTACAGCCATTTTTGCCAGGGCAAAAAAAAAGAAAGAAAGAAAGAAAAGCAAGTATTCTCCTTACTGGACTTCATTATCCTTTATTCTGATGAAATAAATCTCTAAAGAGACTTCTAACCTCTTTTCACGGAGTTCAGTGAAACATTGTCAAGCTTAAGACCGACTATCACAAGACTTTAAACATCATCCAGAAATTACGGAGACTTCGTCTGCATATTCTGAATGCTTTTGTTTTTAAATGTCTTGCTAATCATGCATCTTTATACTAACATTAAGTAATATCTCAAGGCGTAATACACAGTTTGAAGTTCTCCCTGAGTGATAGTGGTTGTAAGTTCATATTTCAAATAGTCTTGAGAATTTAAATTTTTTGCCAATTTCTTGTCAGATCCAATTAGGGAGTCATTTCTCTACTTTGTAATAGAGCTAAGGAAGAGCTTGTACTGGGAACAGAAAGTGTCAGCTCAGCTATTTTCTTACTACTCACATCAACTGGTCTTATTGCTATTCTCTGTCTGTAGCTCGTTTGTAGAACTCCCTTTTTTAATTATAAGCTTTTATTTGGAAGGATGTTAGACTTAAAAGTTTAAAAGGTAGCATAAAGAGTTTGTATATATCTGTCATCCAGTTTCACTTTCCCCTCACGTTAACATCTTTTTTTTTTTTTTTTTTTTTTTTTTTTTTGGTGGAGGGATGTTGTGGAGTCTCACTCTGTCGCCCAGGCTAGAGTGCAGTGGTACGATCTCAGCTCACTGCGACCTCCACCTCCCAGGTTCAAGCAATTCTGTCCCTGCCTCAGTCTCCCAAGTAGCTGGGATTACAGGTGCCCACTACCACGCCTCGCTAATTTTTGTATTTTCTTTTAGTAGAGACGGGGTTTCGCTATGTTGGCCAGGCTGGTCTTGAATTCCTGACCTCAGGTGATCTGCCCGCCTCCGCCTTCCAGAGTGCCAGGATTACAGACATGAGCCATGAGCCACCGTGCCTGGCCAGCATCTTCTAACAGTGGTACCTTCATCGAAACTGACAAACCAACATCAATATATTGCTTTTCAAGTAAACTTCAAGCTTTCATTGCATTTCACTCAATTTTTCCGTTTAAGCTTTATTTCCTTAGTCTCCTTGAGTCTGTCATAATTTCAGAATCTTTCCTGGTTTTTCTGACTGACCTTAATAGTTTTGAGGAGTTCTGGTCAGGTAGTTTCTAAAATGTCCCTTAAGTAGGTTTGTCTAGTATACTTTCTCACGATTAGACTGAGGTGATAGGTTTTTGGAAAGAATATCACGGATGTGAAGTGCCCTCCTCCTCACATTGTATCAGGAGGTACACGATGCCCACACACAGCATTACTAGGGATGTTAGCCCTTCTTACGTAGTAAAGGCAATGTTGGCTAGGTTTCTCCACTATAAAGGTACTGATTTTCGCCTGGGCACGGGGGCTCACGCCTGTAATCCCAGCACTTTGGGAGGCCAAAGCGGGCGGATCATGAATGCACGAGATCCAGACCATCCTGGCCAACACGGTGAGACCCCGTCTCTACTAAAAATACAAAAAGTAGCTGATTGTGGTGGTGCGTGCGTGTAGTGCCAGGTACTCGGGAGGCTGAGGCAGGAGAATCGCTTGAACCCTGGAGGCAGCGGTTACAGTGAGACGAGATCACGCCATTGCACACCAGCCTGGGTTACTCTGTCTCAATAAATAAATAAATAAATAAATAAATAAATAAATAAATGTTTCTAATTTTCCCTTTCATACTCTATTTTTGGGAAGTGAGTCATTACATCTACCCTGCACTGGAAATGGAGGGATTAAGATGCATCTCCTCAAAAAGGGGGTAGTAGTATCTACATATATTATTAGAATTTCTCTGAAATTGAAGATTGGTCACTTTTTCTCCATTTATATTTATTTATTTTAAAAATCGTTTATATCTATATACACTCATTTATTTTATACTTTGGGTTATAATGCAGGACTCTTCTTTAAGCCATTCATTTTGTGAGGGCTATTTTAATTAAATATTAGTAATTATAATGCTAATGAAATACACTAAAAATAAGTAATAGTATGGTTGGTTGGTAGAAGACTTTGCCAGAACACCTCAATATTTGAGAGCGCAGTGCCACCATATCATGCCTTCTGCATTGATGCAGCTAGATATGGGTGCTCACATGACTTAGCCTCTCCCTCTCCCTCTCTGCCTTTGCTTTTCTCTGTTATGGCAGAGTGGCTTCCTGAGGCCTCCAGCCAGTAGTTAGAGTTTAGTCATTGATCAGATATTAATTGCACACTTGCTATGAGCTTAGTCATTCAACAGATATTAATTGCACACTTGCTATGACCTAGACACTGGTTACACAACAGTGAACAAGGCAGTCCAGGCCTTTGCTGTCCTTGAACTTACATTCTAGTGCGGAATACAGCTATCACACAAGAAAACAAATGATCAATTGTCATTTCAGGCAAAATGTGCAATGAAAACATAAAAAATGCAAAGGCTAATGGAAGAGTCACTAGTACTCATGAACCCAGATTGAAGAGAGAGGCCTTTTTCTCTCAATGTCTCTTCAAAAGGACTCTGTTGACCCTTCATGGGGCAGGTGTCCATGCAAGAACCCATCTCTGTGTTCTTAGGAATGGTCAGAGTCCATGTCCATGCTTCTGGCAGGTCAGGCATGACTGACAACCCCAATAGAATCATGGGAAGAAGGCCTGGGCTACTTCTGCAAAGGACGGTGATGCAGGGTAGACAAAAGAGCGATAGTGGGCCCCATGGAAGGTGCCTGCTGGGAACCAGGAAGCTCAGCTGCCTCTCCCAGGGTTTCCAAGCAGTGAATCCTATGGTGCTCACCCCCAAGGGCATTACTGAAATTCAGCCAAGTTGGCAACATCCCATGAGACTCAAGCCAGCTGCTCCTCAACCCACCTTGGCCAATTTCCTCAGCTAAGGATCCCATGCCAGCCTTTAGAATTGGTATCTGCTTCCTTCTAGCCTGCCTGTCCTCCAGTCACACCCCCGAGGAGGACACTGTGGGGAGGCTAAAATGTGAATACAGTGTTAGTAATTAATTCCATAGAGACAGGAAGAATACGGGCTGGTTATCACTCCTGGTCTTGTGTGGGTTGTCTGCAGGGAAGTCGCATAAAGGCAGCAGTCATTGAGGACACTTAATGCTGTTTGCATCTTTCTTCATGTCCTGCTATGAAGGCAGCATCAGGAATTCTTTGCATGTGACAGAATCCAGTTCAAATTGGTTTTTACCCCCATTTTATAGCATAAAGGAACCCAACACATTGAACGTGATGAACATTAGAGAAAATACAGCTGAATCGTCTCCTGGATTCATGACCTTCCCAGCCCTGAATATTGTGAAGAGTCTCCGTTTTCCTATTGTCCTTTTATCCCCTCCTTAGCCTCTACCTCCTTGGGCAGGGAAAAATAAGAAATGTTACAGAGGACAGAACAAGAAATGATAGGATATAACACAAGGCCTGGGATTCATGCATTGGCCTAAGTGTCTACATTTTCCACATGAGAAGACTAAGTCATGAATGAGTTGGATCTCTTTTCTTCCCCTTTCCTGGATAATGATGTATTTTTTGTCTAGGAAGAAATTTTTCTTTTCTTTTTTGGCTGAGACTACTAAAAACCAAAAGGCAACAGGAATCTGTGTGACAGGAGCCAAAGAGTTATGAGTGCCAGGACCCCAGACTGCACTGTGGCTAACTTTTGTGACTGAAAGAGATGTCTTGGTATAAAGGGCATCATTTTTATTTAATTTTTATGTAATAGCAGTACCTGATAATTGTCAGGAATTGGAAAGGAAAAGGAAGAGGGATGGAAAGGAAGCTTCAGCAGCTCATGGGGAAGCTGAGGTACAATCCACGGGAAGTCAGCAAACATTGGCCAAGCCTCCTTTTGCCTGCAAAGTTGGATAGAACACAGCTCTTGCATTCAAGGATCCAACAATCTGGGATGTTGAACAGTGTCACTTTAGCTAATGCTGAGCCTTCCTCAAAGAGAGCATCATGTGGGAATGGAGTATGTATATTCCACAGACTTGATTCATATCACAAGCACTGAGCACAGATCTGCTGCAGGCTCCATGGTGGACACCTACATTAAATTCTCCAGAGAAACAGAACCAATAGGAAATAGAATGTGTATCTATCTGAAGATACTAATTATGAGAATTGACTCATGGATTATGTAGGCAGAGAAGGCCCACTATCTGCTGTCTACAAGCTGGATTCCCAAGAAAGCCAGTGATATATTTCAATCTGAGTCTGAAGGCCTGAGAACCAAGGAAGCTGATGGTTAAGTCCCTGTATTCATCCATCTTCATACTTCTATGAAGAAATACCTGAGACTGGGTAATTCATAAAGAAAAAGAAGTTTAATGGACTGACAGTTGCACCAAGCTGGGGAGGCCTCACAATCATGGCAGAAGGCAAAGGAGGAGCAAAGGCATGTCTTACATGGCAGCAGGCAAAAGGGCATGTGCAGGGGAACTGCTCTTTATAAAATCATCAGGGCTTGTGAGACTTATTCACAATCATGAGAACAGCCCAGGAAAAACCCACCCCGATGATTAAATTACCTCCCACCAGGCCCCTCCCACAACACCTGGAGATTATGGGAGCTACAATTCAAGATGAGATTTGGGTGGGGACACAGCCAAACCATATCGGTCCCAGTCTGAAAGGAGAAGAAGACTGATGTCCCAGCTCAAATAGTGAGCCAAAAAAAAAAAAAAAAAAGGCAACTTTCTCCTTCCTCAGCTTTTTGTCCTATTCAGGGCCTCAATGGATTGGACGATGGCTTCCCATACTGGGAAGAGCCATTTGCTTTGTTGAGTCTGCTAATTCAAATGCTAATCTCATCTGCAAACACCCTCACAGACACACCTAGAAATAATTGTTTCACCAAATATCGGGGCATACCATGATCCAGTCAAGTTGATACATAAAATTACCTACTACAATGCCATTACAGCTTTTGTTTCATTGATCCTATGCAGCAGGTATTATTATTTTCTTTTAAGAGGTTGGAAAATAGAGGTTCAAATATAGTAGGTAGTTTGGAGTGACAGAAAAGGCAATGGTAAAATTTGAACCTAAGTCTTACCAGATCAGTGCCTTGCCCTGGCCCAATAGCACTCTTGATCTGTGCCTAGTACTTTTGTGTGTGTGTTTGTGTGTGTGTGTGTGTGTGTGTGTGTGTGTGTGTGTGGCAGAGTTTCACTCTGTTGCCCAGGCTGGGGTGCAGTGGTGCAATCTTGGCTCACCACAACCTCCGCCTCCCATCTGCCCAGTACTTTAAACCCAACTTAAAGTGCCTGTGTTTCAGAATAGTCCCCTTTTCGGGTCTCTCCTTGAAGTCTAGCCAGGAGGACCTGCCCTTGGCCTGGTTCATCTCTGAGCTGTGTTGTCTGTACCTTCCCTATCCTTGCCCCTCAGGTTGTGTGACAATCTGCAGTCCCTTATTTAAAATCTTGTTTCTTACTCCTCCTTCCCCCATACAGGTTCTGTTTTCATCCAGCCTTCTTCATTGGTAAGGTGACTTATTCATGAAGTCTAAACCAGATGTCTTTCGTAACTGAATGAACACATGCAATATACCTTTATCTCCATCATTGCATCAGTCCTGATACCACAACTTTGCAAAGTAGTTGTGGTTATGCTCCTTCTACAGATGAGGGGCTGTCTCTGTGGTATTAGGCAACTAGGTGCGAGTTACATAGCAACTAAGTGCAGATCAGAGCTGGAGCTGGGTCTGGCTTGTAGGTTTGTCTGCTCCTCCTTTTCTCTCATGCGTCATAATCCCAAAGATGACAAGGAGAAGGACTTGTGAAAACAGTGCCCTTCTCTTTGAAAATCCAAACAAGGGGATAACAGCGGGAGATTAAACTCCTTCAAGAAAAAAATGACAAGCTGTTTGTCCCTTAGACAAAGAAAAGGAGAATATGTTTCTCCATCCCAAAGCCCACATTAGTAGAGTTTTATAATTGATTTACCATAGACAGACAGAATGTGAGGATTATTGAGAATGTCATCATCATGATTTCCATTCTTGAGCCAAAGGGCAGCTACTGAATACTAACTATGTGCCAGGCACTGTGGCACTCCAAAAGAATAATAAGTCAAGTTCCCTGCGAGCCTGGAAATTCACATCCTAGTGCTGCCAGGTGCAGGCATGTAAATAAATAATTACAAGAAGCATACAATGAGTTCTCTAATAGAGCTAACTGCAAGAGCCTGTAGAGCACAGAAGAAGGACCTAGCAACTGCCTAGGGTGTTGTATTAGGAATACTTGCAATGTGAATCAGAAAACCCAATTTGCAGTGGCTTAAAATAAAGTAGGGGGTTTGTCTTACCTAAGAACTCTAGAGTAGGCAAACATAGACATTGGCTTATAGGAGAGCAATGTGTTGACCTGTCATGGTCACAGGATGGCTGTCATGGTTCTAGTCATCACATCTGTTTACGATAGAAAGGTGAGTGAAGTGAGAAGAGGACACTAGCCATATGTGAACGTTTTTATTAGGAAATCGGTGCTTCCCTATGTAACTTTTTAGGCGTTCCTAGGTCATGTGGCCACCCTTGGCTGCAAGGTAGTCTGGGAAATCAGAGACTTGGATCATGATTGGCTTAAATCTTGGGTCATGATCCATTCACAGGGGCGGGGGACATTGCACCTACAAACAAAATTAGTGTTCTGTTAGGAACAATGCGGGGGAGGGGAAGACACGCAAGGAGGTAGCCTTCTACCGTGAGTGTTCAGGGAAAGCTTTGCAGAAGATGTGCATTTGAGCTTAGCCATGAAGGATGAGCTGGCATTGATATGAAAAGAAGGTAGGTCAGGCACAGTGGCTCACGCCTGTAATCCCAGCACTTTGGGAGGCCAAGGTGGGCGGATCACCTGAGGTCAGGAGTTTGAGACCAGACTGGCCAATACGGTGAAACCTCGTCTCTACTAAAAATACAAAAATTAGCCAAGTGTGGTGATACATGCCTGTAGCCCCAGCTACTCGGGAGGCTGAGGCGGGAGAATCGCTTAAACCTGAGAGGTGGAGGTTGCAGTGAGCTGAGATCGCATCATTGCACTCCAGCCTGGGCAACAAGAGCGAGACTCTGTCTCAGAAAGAAAAAAAGAAAAGAAGGTAGGGCATTGTAGAGAGAAAGTAAGGCCATTCTAGCAAGGGGGAGAGCATATGGAAAGACCCAGCATCATGAGAAACATGTTTAAGAAATACCAGGAATGCTTTTAGCCTAGATATAGAGCTGGAATCATAAGTGGAAGGCAGTTTGCATCAGGCTTAGCTGTCAGGGTAGGTGTTATTCTGTGGATCGTAGAAGGTCGATAGGAGTGTTGAGATGGAGACCCATTTTCCAATGCCTCTTATCCCAGTAACTTGGAAGAGATAAGATCTATGTTCTTATTCACCTGGGCATTTGCACACAGGCTCTGATTTCTTCGCTCTTTTGCGCCATTAATGACTTTTAGGAACCCTCTGGGGTCTGAGTGCATCAGAAGTGTTGGCTGAACTCTTTCCATAGCCTTGTCCTTGTACTGAGGTCTTGTTTCTGCCTTTGAACTGCTTTTTCCTGTGCCTTTGATGGGTGATAGTGTTTCTCATGTCTCCTTTAATCACATTGACTTCTGCTGCCTTCCCAGATGATGTTTAAGTTTCCTGGACAGTAATCAATTTCTGTCAATTTTCTCTGGCTCAGTAGAGGCTGACTCCAAGTCTGCACATATACTCAGCCTTTATAGGCGTTTCAGATCCAATCAGATCACACCCATGGGGCCTCTGATAATTGGCAGCTCCTGTAGCCCACCTGGCATGCAACCTCCATGCCCCGCTCTCTCTACTTCCTGCCAGACTGGAGGCTCCACCTGTGTATCTGGGAAATCCTGAATCACCCTGCAGCCTTAGCATCCCGGGGTGGGTATTAGAAGGGGAAAGTACGTTTCATTTCTGATCCTGTCATCTTTTGTCAGTCTCATGTTCATTTCTGTAAACAGAGTTATTTAATGTGATGACAGATATGGGGGAAATAAGGGACACAGATTTCTAATTTTTCTATCTGCTTGGGTTCCAATCCTGACTCTCCTACTTTCTAGCTAGGTAACTTCAGGCAATGTGCTAAACTTTTCTCACCTGACAGGTAACATAGTGAGAGCTTCACTTGTCTCATGGAGTTGTATAAAGAGTAAACGAGCTATTAGAAGTAAAGTTTTCAGAGCAGTGCCTGGCGTACAGTAAGTGTTGGATATATGTTAGCTGCTAATAATTATTATTATTACTGCAGTGATAACATGCCTCAGAAAGTGGAACAAGGTATCGTAGATTTTTATCACAATCCTTGTAGATCCACATGCACTTATCAGCTCCTCACAAAAATCTATTTTGGGTGCATTCTCCAGTGTCACTCTGTCCCAGATGTGAAAGCCCATCAATAAATGTCTACACCACCAGCTTTTGCTGCCCCCAAACCAGCAGTGATGGCTGATTCTTTCCCTCAGGGGACCAGGACAAGACATTTCTTAGTAGTCACCAGCTTGCTGCCCCCAAGCCAGCAATGATGGGTGATTCTTTCCCTCGAGGGACCAGGACATGACATTTCTTAGTAGTCAAACAAGCAGTGATAAAAATATATATATATCAGCAACACAGATCCTAAGTCAGATTTCCAGAGTGAGAAATGTGGTTTAGTGGACAGAGCAGTGGCCCGGTAGACAGAAGCTGGACTCTACCTCTACCTCTGCTGTGTGACTCTGGGTAAGTCACTTTCCCACGCTGGGCCTTGGTTTCTTTCCACTTAATGTGACCCTACCCAGGAAGAATCACCAACTGCCCCTATAAATGCACATTATCATACCTGCAGTTTGAAAATGGACAGTTTTATGATACCTTCCTCTCTAAGTTGTAAGTTTCAGGAAGAGAGTTAGGGTCTCTTTTGTGTGTATCTCTGCATTCACAGCCCCTAGATCAGTGTCTGGCACAAAATCAGTGCTCATCTTACTCTCTGTTGAATGAATACATGAGATATAAAAGAAAGAAAATCATTTCTGAGTGTGGTGATTGATACTGAGTGTCAACGTGATGGGATTGAAGGATACAGAGTATTGATCCCAGGTGTGTCTATGAGGGTGCTGCCAAAAGAGATTAACATTTGAGTCACTGGGCTGGGGAAGGCAGACCTACCCTTAATCTGGTGGGCACCATCTAATCAACTGCCAGCAAATATAAAGCAGGCAGACAAACGTGAAAAGGAGAGACTGGCCTAGCCTCCCAGCCTAGATCTTTCTCCCGTGCTGGGTGCTTCCTGCCCTCAAACATCAGACTCCAAGTTCTTCAGTTCTGGGACTTGGACTGGCTCTCCTTGCTCCTCAGCTTACAGACAGCCTATTGTGGGACCTTGTGATCGTGTAAGTTAAGACTTAATAAACTCCTTTAAATCTATCCTATTAGTTCTGTCCCTCTAGAGAACCCTGACTAATATCCTGAGCAAGACAGATCTGATTTTGTATTAAGCTTGAGCACGTACGCACTTAGTGACCCTGGGCTAGTCTGAGGTTCAGACTCATCATCTGTAAAAATGGAGATAATAATAGAAACCACCGTACCAGGTTGTTTTGATGGAATGTGATCTCATGATCACATTCATAAATTTTGAGGAGGAGTGGGAGACAGTCCGTTACATCTAATAAGCTATTCGACCCCCACAGGAGAAAGTAAGGGCAGTAGGGGGCTATTGAGGGAAAGGTGAGAGCTATTTTGTTTCCTCTCTAATCCCATGATCACATTCAATGCAGAGAAGTAAATAATAGGTATTGTATATTTAATATTCATATATATGTATATGGATACATACATACATTAAAAACCCTGGCCTGGCCAGATGCAGTGGCTCAAAGTGCTGTAATCCCAGCAGTTTGGGTGGCTGAGGCAGGAAGATCACTTTGGTTTAGGAGTTTGAGACCAGCCTGGGCAACATAGTGAGACCTCATCTCTACAAAAAATAAACAAAACTAGCTGGGCGTGGTGGTGTGTGCCTGTAGTCCCAACCACTCAGGAGCCTGAAGAGGAAGGATCACTTGAGTCTGGGAGATTGAGGCTGCCGTGAGCCCAGATTGCACCACTGTACTCCAGCCTGGGTGACAGAGGAAGACCCTGTCTCCAAAACAACAAACAAACAAAAAACACCAGCTTAATGTCTAGCATATAATGGGTATTAGATACATGATAGGTATTTAGGTTGGTGCAAAAGTAATTGCAGTTTTTGCTATTTTCATGGCAAAAACCACAAGTACTTTTTGCACCAAACTAAATATTATTTATTTAGATCCTAGCACAAGGTAATGGAGTATTCTATGTCCTGATGATTAAAAACTCAGGAGCAAAATGTAAATCTGAATATACCTTAATAGACTTTTGAATGGGCTCGGCGGTCAGAGGAAGCTGGATTGCAAAGCACTCTTTAGATCCCCCTGTGCTTGCCCATGACCTCACCATCCACTCGCCGATGTTCCTTCTTATATAACACCAGCACTTGCCTGTAGTAAATACACAAACCCAGATCTAGTTTGTGAATACACAAACTAGACAGTTGCAGAGCAGGATGAGGCTTGATGAGCTAACAGATGGCTTGGGGTGTGTTGTGGGGCACCAGGAGACCTGGGTCCTAGTTCCAACCCTGACTTGGCACAGACTCACCATGTGATGTGGAGCGGACTCATTTCTCTGTAAATTTCACTCTCCTCGTCTGTAAAATGCTCAGCCCTTTAGGACTAGATATGATAGTAGTTAAGAGCCTCAGGTTTAGGCTTTAGAGCTGGCTTCCAGTCTCAGCTCTGCAACTTACCAGCTGTGAGATACAGGCAAGTCACATACCATCTCCATAAAGTGGACAGTGGGATTCAAATGGGCTTGTTTGGAGGATTTAATGAGACCATGTCTCTTAAGTACCTGGCAGATTTGTGCACAATACATTAAGCTTTGTTCGTTTGTGAGCCCGTAGGCCAGCCCTTCTTTTCACTTAGTTTAAGTTTCTCCCTGTTGAGGAAGCTTACATTTCCTCAGTCAGATCCACATCCATCAACTTTCCTGCTGGCTCAGCACTTGGCAAGCACCAGAATCATTCTTAGAGAAGACACGATCCCCACTGGGTATGAGTGACACCAGCCCACATGCAATTATTTTAATGCATGGCCCAGGATCTTCTTATGCCCAGATCGAATGTGTTCTCAGGGGAGAGTCTTCCCTCTCCTACCCTTCAAAAGGCACAAGAAGAAAACCACATATTGCACACTCATCCGTCCCTGAAATGTAAACCTCATCAAATAGTTTCATCCCTGCCAGCCCTCTGTACCCTCCTGAATGCTGAGTGCTTGCTTCCTGACTGATGCTGGCAGGAAGGAGAAAGGAGGGCAGAGCTCCTCCTTCCCTGCCCCATCTTTGAGAGGGAAGGAAACCCACACTTATGGAGCCACTCTGACATGCAAGCATGGAGCTAGGCATTTATTTAACCCTCTTACCTACTTTGTCAGGCTTGCTGATCCCCTCCTTGCACTTGAGGAAACAGGTTCCAAGAAGAGAAACCAGTTGTTCAAGGACACACACAGCTAAGTAAAGAGCATAGCTGGGATTCAGACCTCAGCTGGTCTGAGGTCCATATTTCTAACTCTGGCTACTGTATCATTCATTGTTAGTTATGGGAGGTCGTGGGGATGTGGTTTGGACCAAATAGGTTTCCCATCCTTCATTATGCCATGAGAGAGAAAATTGGTCTTCTAGAGCAGTATTTATCCAGCCAGCTTCAATGGGTATTGCTAATGCACATTCCCAAAACAGGGCAGAGGGAGCCGGGTCTTCCAGTCCTCCCTTCAGATGGCAGGCTCTGGACCCTGCTGCAGACTCTCATAGATGGAACCCAAGCAAAGGAGGGAAGCAGGAAGTGACTGAGCTGTGGACACCCAGTTCCTTCCTTCAGTGTCTTAGTCCATTCTGGCTGCTTGATGTTTATTTCTCAGTTCTGGAGGCTGGGAAGTCCAAGGTTAGGGCGCTGGCAGATCAGATTCGGTGTCTGGTGAGGGCATGCTTTCCGGTTCATAGTTGGCACCTTTCCCATCTGTCTTCACATGGTGGAAGCAAGCAAGGGAGCACTTTGGGGTCTCTTTTCTAAGGGCACTAATACACTCATGAGGGTTCTTCCCTCGTGACCTAATGACTTCTCGAAGATCCCACCTCCTAATGTCATCACCTTGGCGATTAGACTTTCAGCATGTGAATTTTGTGGGGGAGTGGAAGACAGTCCCTTACATTTGATACACTGTTCAACTCCCGCCGGAGGAGAGAGTAAGGGCAGTAGGGGGCCATTGAGGGAAAGGCTATTTTGTTTCCTCTATAATCAGACAAAGCATGAAACAGAACGTTTTAAAAGCTTCACTTCTGTCCTCCACAGTGTAGAGGAAAGAACGTGGGCTTGGAAATCAGACATGCTTACGTTTGAAGCCTGGCTCCCATGTTTATCAGCCGGGTGGCCATAGGCAAGTCACTTCTTCACTGTTTCTTCCTCTTTACGATTGCATGCCTTGCTGGGGTCATTGTGAGGACTAAAAGAAGCCAGTGAATGTAAAACTGCTGGTGAAGTGTTCAACCCATGGGTGAGCCCCTCAGGAGAAGCTCCCAGCCAAGGGCATGAAAAGTGGCCACTCAGTACAGGCTTCCCTTTCCCGTGACAGGTGTCCCATGGAGGGTTCTCTGGAGACTGTCTCAGGTATTCACGCCATTGCACTGGGCTCAGCCTTGCCTTGGTGTCTGCCAAGGAGCATTGAGAATATGATCGTATGTGACCAGGGCCACCTCACAGTGCAGCCCCCTTGGGGTCTTTCCCTGGCTTAGCTGTTTTTGATGGTGTGCGATTTCCCTCATCTGGACTCGACCTGTCCCCTTGGATGCTCTGCCTCCACCCATCATTCAGGGTTCAGCTCGTGTGGCTCAGCTGTGAGAGACCATCTCATTGGCCTAGTCATCAGTCTCCTCGGTCCCTGTGTGCCGATCTCAGACACAGTGCAAGCCCAGTGAGTAGTTAAGCAGGTGGACTCTGGAATCAGGCTACAGAGGTTCCAAACCTACTTTTCTGTGACCACAGGCAAATTACAGAGTCTTTCTGCCTCTACTTCCCCATCCGTAAAATGGAGTTAATAATTGTGCTGCCCCATAGGCCTGTTATCAGTATTAAATAAACTAATACAAATTATGTCTTACTAATCATGGTTATTCTATAGTAATAATGAATCATTTTTAATACTAGCAATGAATGCCACCAGATATTAATAATAAATTAAGGTGCTTTCTTAGAAGAAATTTTAGTACTATTTAAATATTCTAGGCCAGGCATAGTGGCTCACACCTGTAATCCCAGAACTTTGGGAGGCCAAGGTGGGAGGATCACTTGAGCCCAGGAGTTTGAGACCAGCCTGGGCAACATGGCCCAGTCATGCCCCCTCTGGGTGGCACCTACAGGCAGCAGGTGGTCAAGCAGAAATAGGGTTTGCAGAGTCGCATCCTAAGCATCACATCTTAAGGCTGAGAGATGACAATGTAATAACTGGCACAGATTATTTCCATTTCATGGATGAGGAAACTGAGGCACAGAGATTCAGTCACTTGTGCGAGATTAAAGGACTACCTAAAGCAGAGTCAGGGTTTGATCCTAGGTGACCTGGCCTCAGAGCCCTTACCCTTAACCACTCTGCCAAACTGTTGAATGAGTGAACGAGCAGACCCTCAAATAATACTTAGCCTAGTGCTGAGCTGTGGCTTCCTACAGGTGTGAGGGCCCCCCCACCCATGCCGCACATGACCACCTCCTTATCTCCCTGCCAGGTCATTCACTGGAACTCCCCCAAGAAGCTCCGGGTGAAGAACAAGCACGTGGAGTTTTTTCGCAACCTCTACCTGACTTTCCTGGAGTATGACGGCAATCTTCTGAGGCGGGAACTGTTTGGCTGCCCCAGTGAGGCTGATGTCAACAGTGAAAACGTAAGTGGCTCGTAAGGTGAGACAGGGAAGGGGCGGCTTCTCTGCTCATCCATCATCAAGGACCTCCCCTATGCCAGGCTCTACGTCAGGCTCACGGCAGGACCTAGATGAACACAATGCCATCGGTGCCCAGGGTCCACCGTCTAGTGGGGGAGACAGGTACATCAGCGGGTCCCTCGCATGCAGATGAGGTGAAGTCAGAAGTGAGTTTCCAAGCAGAAGAAATAGATTAAGCAAAACCACCATTGAAAGGAAAGATCAAGTGTCTCTCATAGCCAGGAAATGCCAGCGTTTTTGCGGACATGATATCCACATGGGAGACCCAGGATTCAGTGGAGTCAGTGCATGGGGAAACACAAAAAGAGCTTTTCACGAGTAACTGGCTCTTTTAGGGGTCAGCATGAGTGAAGACAGTGTTAGGCAGGCACTCAGTCACCGCCATGGCTATAGTCTACTAGAGCTATTCCCGTTTCTCTGTTTCTTCACCACTTACAATTTGTTCATGTTGTATCTCATTTGATGTTCATAGAAACCCACTTTTTTGTTTGTTTTTTGTTTTTTTAGACAGAGTTTCACTCTGTCACCCAGGCTAAAGTGCAGTGGCGTGATCTCGACTCACTGCAACCTCTGCCTCCCAGTTTCAAGCGATTCTCCCACCTCAGCCTCCCAAGTAGTTGGGATTACAGGCATGCACCACCACACCCGGCTAATTTTTTATATTTTTTAGCAGAGACAGGGTGTCACCATGTTAGCCAGAATGGTCTCGATCTCCTGACCTCGTGATCCGCCTGCCTCGGCCTCTCAATGTGCTGGAATTACAGGTGTGAGCCACCGCGCCCGGCCAAAACCCACTTTTTAGAGTTGAGTAAATTGAGGCGCAGAGAGATTAGGCAGGTTGCCCATGGTCCCACAGGAAACAAGGAGCCACGTTGAGACTTTTTGTGAGTTCTTAGGATATAGAGAAGAGGCACTTTAACAGAAAAAGCAGGGCATGGGGGGTCAGGCTGACCTGACTTTAATTCCTTCCGGTTACTACCTGTGTGATCTCAAATAAGTGACTCAACCTCTGTGCTTCGTTTTCTTCAGCTGTCAAATGGGGAATAAAAACTTTTCTGGGGCCAGGCGCGGTGGCTCATGCCTGTAATCTCAGCACTTTGGGAGGGCAAGGCGGGCGGATCACCTGAGGTCAGGAGTTCGAGACCAGCCTGGCTAACATGGTGATACCCCGTCTCTACTAAAAATACAAAAATTAGCCAGGCATGGTGGCAGGCATCTATAATCCCAGTTACTCGGGAGGCTGAGGCAAGAGAATTGCTTAAACCCGGGAGGCGGAGGTTGAGGTGAGCCGAGATCATGCCACTTCACTCCAGCCTGGGCGACAGAGTGAGACTCTGTCTCAAAAACAACATACATACATACATACATACATACATACATAAATCAATCAATAAGTAAATCTTACGTGGGATGTTTTGAGAGTAGCTGAGAAGATGCATGCAAAGCGCCTAGCTCAGTGTTGGCCCTGTGTTAGATGCTTAGTAAATATTTGCACTCTGCTCTTCCCTTGACCCTTAGTATTAGACACAGAAGAATCTGGTTCATTCATTTAGGCAGCAAACGTTTACTGAGGACCTTGTACTTATTCTGTGCACTGAGTAGTCATAGGTGAAAAAAGACTTTGGTTCCTGATCTCATGATATTTGTATTCTGGTGGAGGAGACACAGTTAATAACTAAAGTCTCAGAAAACAGTGATCAGCCAGTGGCAACCGCTACATAACAATGTATTAGTGAGCAGCTGAGCAGCTCCGCTGGTTTGAGGATTTCTATGAGGAGGTGACGTTGAGTCTAAAACCTAAATGACATGAACGAGCCTCCCATAGAAGAGCAAGGGGAGCACATTCCAGGTAGAGGAAGTAGCTGGTGCAAAGGCCCTGAGGCAGGACAGGTCCGGAGTGTGGAACAGAAGGATGGCCAGTGTGCCCAGGAGCTGGTGGGGAGGGAAGGCTCAGGTAGGCAGGAGCCAGATTGGTATGAGGTTGTATGTTGGGTTTAAGAGTCGGAATTTTGATTTGTTGTTGTTGTTGTTGTTGCTGTTTTTATAGTTATTTTGGTTGTAGTGAGAATTCTTTTAGGCTCCCAATGGCAGGGAAGGGCACCTATGGAAGGACCAGAGGCATGTGCTCGCCTGGTCTTTTATCAGGATGACGCTGGTCACAGTGCACCCCTACTCTCTGTGATCGGGTCCCCAAGTGATAGTGGATCGCCACTGGCTCCGGCCCTTCTCCCCATCACCCTAGAGGCCTTCTCAGCATCTGCCCTCCTTCACATCTGGTGATAAAAGAAAGAAAACCATCAGGCACTCCAACTCTCTCAGATTCTGAGAAGCACTTAGGGGCTTAACAAACACTGTTCTTTCGGTTTTTCCTTCCGTTCTCTTTGCTCACATCCGTATTTGTCATCATCAAGATTCGAGGGTCCATTCGGCACATTTTTCCAAACGTTAAATGGAAACTCTTCTCGTGCCTCGTTTATTTCCCCCCTCCATGGAGAAGGCTCCCATAAAAAGCCTTGCAGGATGAAGCCGTCAGTTAATCATCTGTATCGGTGCGTTCCCGTGCCCTGCTGCTGCTCAGTATCATAAGAAATGAGACGTTTTATAAGTGACTCACCAGCTTTTCCTACCATCTCCTTCCCCTGGGGGGATCGTCGAGGTGAAGAAGTCGTCAGTGGTCTTTCTCGGAATCTGTGACCGTATTTATTTGCTTATTTGCTCAGGAAGAATGCGTGAATGCTGGCCATCTGCCAGGAGCCATGTAGAGCACAGGGGTTTAACTTAGAGACTGAGCCCCCCACTGTATGTAAGTGGCCTGCCGCTTAACAACTCTTAGAGATGCCAAGAGGAAGATCTGCCCAGGAGGCCCAAGAATGAGAGAGCAGCTTGCTCTAAGCAGTCACCATGGCTGTCATCCCAGTCTGTCTCCCCTTCTCCCTTGACCACTATGCATGGGCCACACCCACCT
Source organism: Theropithecus gelada (assembly GCF_003255815.1). Classification (NCBI taxonomy): domain Eukaryota; kingdom Metazoa; phylum Chordata; class Mammalia; order Primates; family Cercopithecidae; genus Theropithecus; species Theropithecus gelada. The sequence continues at coordinate 17,206,359 of NC_037678.1, forward strand.
CCTTTCTGTGCCTTCATTCCGGGCTCACAATAGGGCCTTGGTGCTTGCTGTTCTCACTGGCGGGAACACCTGTCCCTCTGTGTTTAAATGTCTCAGCTGTGACATCACAGAAACTTTCCAATCCCCTACCCCCACCTGCACACAAAGTAACCTATTAAGTCACTGTCTATGACATGCCTTGTTTCTTTTTGATTTTTTTTTTTTTCTTTTTGTGAGACAGAGTCTTGCTCTGTTGCCAGGCTGGAGTGCAGTGGCACAATCTCGGCTCACTGCAACCTCCGCCTCTCGGGTTGAAGCAATTCTCCTGCAACAGCCTCCCAAGTAGCTGGGACTACAGGCACACGCCACCATGCCCAGCTAATTTTTGTATTTTTAGTAGAGACAGGGTTTCACCATGTTGGCCAGGATGGTCTCGATCTCTGGACTTCGTGATCCACCTGCCTCGGCCTCCCAAAGTGCTGGGATTACAGGCATGAGCCACTGCACCTGATTTTTTTTTGTTTTTCTTTTACAGAATCTCCCACTGTCACCTGGGCTGGAGTGCAGTGCCACTATCTCGGCTCACTGCAACCTCCACCTCCCAAATTTAAGTGATTCTCCTTGCCTTAGCCTCCCAGGTAGCTGGGATTAGAGGTGCCTGCCACCATGTCCAGTTAACTTTTTTTGTATTTTTGGTAGAGACGGGGTTTCACTGTGTTGGCCAGGCTGGTCTCGAACTCCTGACCTCAGGTGATCCACCCGCCTCAGCCTCCCAAAGTGCTGGGATTACAGGCATGAGGCACTGTGCCCAGCCCCTGTTTTCTTTTTGTCAGAGCATCTACTCCTGTTTACAATTACCTGATTGATATGTTTGTTTCCTAGGTTTTTTCATAAATGTAATACCAAAACATAAGACTCTTAAAGACTTTGTGCTATTCACCTCTGAGGTTCTCCGCCCTAGCACAGGATAGAATCAAGCACATAATAAGCACTTAATAAATCTTTATTGAATGAATGTACTAAGCAAGTTTAAGAAGGAAGAACGAAGTACCACCAAGTAAAGGGAAGAGCAGAAGAAAAAGTGAACTGTTGAAAGAGAACATGCTGGAAGTTTGTGTACCAGAGCACAGGCATGCTGGGGGCATGGCTAGGAACGAAACTGACCAGGAGGCACCCTGGCTGTGCTTAGAAGCTTAGAGTTTCTCCTCACGGCAGTGAGGAGCCCCCAAAGGGTGTTAGTGATGGGCAGATTTATATTAGAGAAAAATCACTCAAGGTAGAGGATGAAATGAAAAAGACAAAACTGGAGGGACGACTTAAAGGACATGGCCCATCCCAGGCAAAAACACGATGGGCGCGTCTCTGATCTAGGACAGTAGAAGTGGGAATGGAGAGAGCAGATGGATTGTTTCATGGGTGCTAAGAACATAGGAGCAGGTGCAGCTAGCACTCATAAATCAAGACAAGCAGGTTCCTGTGCCCTGCTCCAGCCCCGTTCCTCTGCTGGCAGGGGCTGGAGCTGGAGCTGGGGCAAAGAGAGAGTCTGTAAACATTGCACTCCTGAACCACAGCTCTGTAGGGAGTTTACCACCTGGTCCTCCGCAGCGTGTCAAGTGTTATCTGCAAACACAACCGGAGGAAAAGGGTACGATCTTGGATCCAGCCCAAAGCCGATGCTCCCAGCTCTGTAGCAGGAGGTCATTAGAGCTGTGATAAGTGCACAGATGGTGGTGAGTCTGAAAGAAACCAAGTCAGGAACCTCTTCTTTGGAGTTGAGATCCTAGATGGGAGCAGGCTCTGATGGCAGTGTCTAAGTGACTTTAGACTCGTTTCATCCACTGGATTAGTCCATTTTCATGCTGCTGATAAAGACATACCCGAGACTGGGTAATTTATAAAGGAAAGAAGTTTAATTGGCTTACAGTTCCACACAGCTGGGGAGGCCTCACAATCATGGCGGAAGAGCAAGGGGCGTCTTACATGGTGCCAGGCAAGAGAGAGGACGAGAACCAAGTGGGAGGGGTTTCCCCTTATAAAACCATCAGATCTTATGAGACGTATACACTACCATGATAAGAGTATGAGGGGAGCCTGCCCCCATGATTCAGTTAACTCCCACTGAGTCCCTCCCACAACATGTAGGAATTATGGGAGCTACAATTCAAGATGAGATTTGGGTGGGGACACAGCCAAACCATATGATCCACCCAGTTGATACTTCACTTAGTTGCCAGACACAGGGCTAGTGTTCCAGCAGGCAGCATTGCAGATTGAAGCTCGGCTCTTGCAGTGCCTGTTGAGTGAGGGATACAGACAAGCAGAGGATTATTAAGTAGTGCGATTAGTGCCAGAATAGTGGTAGTGCTTCGAGAGCACACGAGAAGGGCATTTTACACAACTAGGGAGAGAAGGTGCATCAAGGAAGACTTCCTGGAGGAGGTGAGATTTAAAGGATGAATAAGTAGGAGTGACGGAGTATGAAGGGTAAACTTGGTGGGTGGGAGGGAGCAGCATGAACATTGGAGACCAGGAGTGAACACAAGCGTGATCACTCGAGGACCTGCTGGGAGTTCAGATTCAAATGAACGCAGTGTGAGAACTATAAAAATGTTTGCACCTGGGGCACGGTGACTCACTCCGGTAATCCCAGCACTTCGGGAGGCTGAAAGCACTTCGAGCCCAAAGCAAGTGATTTTCAGTGGCTTATAGCCTAGTGTGAGATGTGGACATTAACTACAGAGTCATGCAAATGCACTTCAGTTAAAATGACAACCATGTGTTAGGAAGGGGAAACACACGGTGCTTGTGGAGATACAAAGTAGGAGGAACCGGCCGGGCGTGATGGCTCACGCCTGTAATCCCAGCACTTTGGGAAGCTGAGGCAGGCAGATTACCTGAGGTCAGGAGTTCGAGACCAGCCTGGCCAACATGTCGAAACCCCATCTGTACTAAAAATACAAAAACTAGCTAGGCATGGTGGCACACGCCTGTAGTCCCAGCTACCCGGGAGGCTGAGACAAGAGAATCGCTTGAATCTGGGAGGCGGAGGTTGCAGTGAGCTGAAATCACGCCATTGTACTCCAGCCTGGGCAATAAGAGCAAGATTCCATCTTAAAAAAAAAAAAAAGAAGAAGAAGAAAAGAAAGAAAGAAAGAAATGGCTGCACAAGTAAATTTTTGCATTATTTTAATTTTTTCACTGGGAAATTGATAATGACAATAAGGGTGTAAGCTCTCTGGTAATCTGAATCACTCATTTAATAGACACATGACCTCAGAGAAGTCACCTAAATGCTCTAAGCCTTGGGTTTACCATTTGAGAAATGGGTCATTGCCATGGGGTTTTATGGGCAATTTACGGCCAAAAAAGAAGGACTTGGCACCGGGAACACAGTGTGCCGTGGGATGAGTTTCTTCACAGACCCCAGTGTCTGGCCCATGTGATCATAATCCACTGTTCCACAAATAGGCTTTGGGTTTTATTAGCAACTCGGGTAAAAAGATCTAGCAGAGAAGGGCACCCGTAGAGTCTCTGAGAAATCTGTCTGTGAAGAATGCGAGGGGGTGTCACATTTGCTGTAGGTCAGACAATCCCGCGTATCCCCGTCAATTCAGAAATTCAGGGTAGGAAGAAGAGGCCATTTGGTTTGCCTTGCTGCCAAACTAAAAATAAAAATAAATCCATCTAGTCAGAGATGCAATTCTTCATCAACGAGCTAAGATGTGAGGGGCAGAGCCCCATTTCAGAGCCTCTGGTTGGGCTACTTGCTCTAGGACAAGACAGTTTGATTTGCAAGAGAACAGGCTCCCCCAGTGCTATGGAATGACAGCAGCTGATTGGCTACAGGCACTTGTCTCCCATAGTTTGGGCATCTCTCCCTGGGACTCGTAAATTCTTTATGTAATGCGGTAAGCATTTGGAATGCATTGGTTATTATTAGTTGATTGATTGAAATAGGGATGGAGGTTAGAATTCTGTACCTTAGCATTTCTCTCCCTTTTCCTCAGCAACCCAGCCCTTGAATATCCAAGAAATGGCAGGGTGCAGTAGCTCATGCCTGTAATCCTAGCACTTTTGGAGATAGAGGCGCAAGGATTGTTTGAGCCCAGAAGTTCAAGGTTGAAGTGAGCTATGATCGATCCATTATACTCCATGCTCTGTGATGGAGTGAAACCCCGTCCCTAAAATTAAATTAAATTTATAAAAGAATATCCAAGAAACCCCGGGACTCTCCCAGAACATAGTTGGATAATCAGAGCTATTCTCTACCGTTTTATCTATTCAGAATCATTCCACAGTATCCCTAATAGGCTTGCATCTGGCTTCTGCTGGAATCCTCCCAAAGACAGGGAGCTCACCACCTTTCAAGGCAGCTTACTCTGCTGTTGGAAAGCTCCAGATGCTAAACTGTTCTACCTCATGTTGGGCTGAAATATTTCCCTCTGTAAAGAACCCACTAATCTGAACCCTGTCCTCTGGAGTCTGTGTTTTGTTGGGTTTTTTTTAATGAAACATAAGGAAATAAGGATCCTTCCACCTCCCATGTACCTGACAGCCCAGAAGATAGCATAGGAAGTTGCCATTCAGTTTGCTATTTAGAAACATAGGACTCCCCTAAGTATCGTATTTGTAGAGCGATGCTTTATCATCAAAAGGGCCTTACTCCACCTAAGGGTATTTCCAAGTAAAGGAACCTCATCTTTTTAAATGCAAAACCCATTGAAATAGATGGGTTTTAACCAATTTGGACAGGAAACTTGCTGCTAAAGTATATGCCCTTCCTTTATTAACCAGATACTAAACTCAGTTTAGTATTAAACTCAGTTTACAATTTCTGATGACTACAGTTGCATTGAAAAGGCTGGAGGAGGTTTTGGCGGGGGAGTGGCCAGAGGAGGAAACATACTGTTTATCCTGGCAGGAAATGGCCCCAGACTATTCACTGCTTATTCTGTGAATTCCTTTCTGACAGCTGTCACTTTCTGCTTATCAGCTTCAGAACAACCCTTTCTGGGCTCGCTTCCTTGTTCCTTCTTTCCAAGGCAGCCAACGCCTCCCCCGCCTCCCCCACCCCCCCCAACCCACAAAAAAAAAAAAAAAAACCCCGCAAAACCCCACAAAGGTATTTAATTTAGAAAGCCTGATGGTAAAAGAATGATCTGTTGTTATGTTAAAAGCTAGATTATGAAACATATCAAACATCCACAAAGTACAAAAAAAAAAAAAAGACTGGACACCAGTGAATTTTTGAATATATATGGAATTGCAAGTCAACAGCCAGTGTCTCCGTCCCCTGCCCACAGCAGACATCACTAATTGATGGCTGCATTATTCATCTATGCCCAACTTCTTTCTCCTCCTCAAGACAGCACACTGAGTAATCAGTATTGGTCTCCTAGCCTCCTAGTGATAGCAGGGAACCAAAGCCTGCTCGGTATCCCTGTGATAGGTATTAGTCATTCTGGTCTCTCCTGCATGAGCACAGCTCTTTGTGCTGTTCTAAGACCTTTCTCTGCTTGCTTCTAGATTTTGGGAATTGGACATTTTCTGCAGGGAAAGAAAGAGAAAGGGAAATACAACTTTAATCTTCACCACAAAGGGAGGGAGGCATTATGAGTCACATTTCACGGATAAGGAAAGGAAGGCTTCAAAGAAATGATTTACTTGTTCAAGGCCACACAACTCCTGAGTGCTGGGGGCGAGATTAGAAATCATGTCTACCTAACTCTAAAGCCACAAGACAAGGAAGGACTTCCCAAATGGGTGTAGCTATGTATGTCGTATTAATGTAATAGTAAGTTACATTATTACATATATCCAGGTTATTCCACAATTCTCCTAGTTGTTATATGGATACAGTTTTCTTACTCTTTCACTCACCCTTCAAGGTAGTTCCTGTTATCCCCTTTTCTTTTTTTGAGACGGAGTCTCATTCTGTCACCCAGGCTGTAGTGCAGTGGTGCGATCTCGGCTCGCTGCAACCTCCACCTCCCAGGTTCAAGGATTCAAGCAATTCTCTTCCTCAGCCTCCCAAGTAGCTGGAATTATAGGCGCCTGCCACCATACCCAGCTAATTTTTGTATTTTTAATAGAGACAGGGCTTCACCATCTTGGTCAGGCTGGTCTCGATCTCCTGACCTCATGATCCACCCGCCTCGGCCTCCCAAAGTGCTGGGATTACAGGCGTGAGCCACTGCTGTTATCTGCATTTTATGCAGAAGGAAATAGAGGCTCAAAGAGGTGAATTCACAGAACAGGTTGATGGCAGAGCTGAAGCCAGTATCAAGCCCTGATTCATAGTTGAGTGGTCTCTCTACGGCTGTTTAAAATACTCCTCTCTCTAAAATTGCTATGCCTGCCCCGTACCCCAGCACTCCCTCTCTCCAGGGCTCCTTCATTTTTCTCCATAGTACTTATCACTAATATATTCATGACTTATTTATTTTTGTTGATTATGTCTGTACCCACTAGAATGTAAGCTCTATGACTACAGGGCTTTTTATCTGTTTTATTCATCAGTATGTCTTCATTAAAGAGTGCCTGGCACCGGATCCATGCTCAGTAAATCTTGTTGAACAAATGAACTATAACAAGTCCTTTTCCTGAAGCCTTTGTGGTGTGCCAGAAACATCCCTCCATTTGGACGCAGAAAATTTGGCCCAAGCTGGGCATCGTGGCTCATACCTGTAATCCCAGCACTTTGAGAGGCTGAGGCAGAAGATCACTTGAGCCTCAGGAGTTTGAGACCAATCCAGGCACCATCGTGAGACCTCGTCTCTGTGAAAAATAAGCAAACCACACATGCCTGTGGTCCTAGCTACTCAGAAGGTTGTGGTGGGAGGATCACTTGAGCCTGGGAGGTGGAGGCTGCAGTGAGTTGAGATGGCACCACCACACTCTAGCCTGAGCAACATAACAAGACCCTGTGGCCCTAGACTAGATCTATGACTTTAGGCTTAACTCTAGCCTTATATAAACCTCAGTTTTCCCATCTGTAAAATGGTCAGTAAATGTACCCACACCAGGCTCTTTGAGGAACGTTAAAGGGGTTAAAGTATTCAAAGTGCTGTGCCACCTAGGCAGTTATTGTTACGAGTACTTTCCAGAAAGCTTGCCTTGGATACCCGCTGTCTCAGCTGCTGTGAGATCACTGCCTCACCTCTGAAATGAAGAAGGCTTCCAAGCTCAATTCTCTCACGCTATGAAGGTGACAGGCCACTTCCAAGGCCACGTTCCCTGACACTCAGCCCACTAAGAAGAAATGACAACAGCATCACCTCAATTAGAAGTTAAAAATAAGACACATATACACAGATTCTATAAACACTTTATGGCATCACCCTGCAAGGCAATGCCAAGAAACAGATGGCTCTGTGGAAACAGCTGTATCTCAGAAACACCCCGGAGAAAGCCCAGAATGCATTCCTGCTCTCACGTGCGAGCCGCATGTCACCAACTCTTCAGTCACGCAGCAGGCAGCAGAGCCCAGGATGGACAGCACCCCAAACCCTAAGACAGGCTAGGCTGCTCAAGGCCAGTCTTCAAGGACCCTCTAGGAATGTGTTAAGCTCCAGAACAGAGGGGGTGAAGGGAAGAGGAGCTGTGGGATCAGGAGACTCAGTGGATACAAGTCTGGGCCCCAGTTTCCCCTTGTGGCCTGGCTGTTTTGATCCTGTTCGGCTGCAACTTACACAGAGCCCTGTCTGACCCCTCTGGGTGCTGTTTGTCATCCTTCCACACTTGCCAGGTGTTCGGCCCTCCCTTGTCTATAAAGCAGCGCACTCCCTTCCTCTCCTTTCTACTAGATCTCCCTCTCTCCAGTGGCGTCTCTTACTTGTGCAGTACGTAAGGAGGCAGCTCTGGAATGAGGCTGCCTTATGTGAAATCCCAGCTGGACTGCCAGCTGCGGGATTCCCGGTGATCTGCTTAAACTCCCTGCCCCTCAGTTTTCTCATCTGTAAGATGGAAATCAGTTATTCCTACCTGATAGACTTAAGAAGAATCAAGAAGGTAAGACAGGCCAGGAGCTTAGAACAATGTGGCAGATGGCAAAGGCCCCCCAAAATTAAGGTTTGTGTTATGATTGCACTGTGTTTGTAATTAGTGACTGACTTCATTGCCTCTCCTCCTAGACCATAGGAATTATATAAATGCGGAAGCGGGAGCTCATTCCCCATTCATAGCACAAGACTTGACATAAAATAAGAGCCTATGAATTGTATGTGATGCGTCAATTAATACTATAACTGGGAGGGAGGAGACTGATCCTTTTTCTTACCTCCTCTAAGTCGAGGTCAGGGCTGGGCAGACCCTCTCTGAACCTTCACTCAACAGTCCTGAATGCAGCCCCTACTTCCCTGCAAAAGAATGAAAATGGACTCATAGTTTGGTTTCCTTAGTAAAAAATGCTTTGGGTTCCTGGAACTTGTTGATTAATACACACAGCAGGCAACGAGGGAGGTCGTGAGCTTTTTCTACCTGTCTGTGTGACTTAAGAAGATGTAACAGCTTTGTGGAAACCACAGGGACAAGCTCTGGGTTAGGTTTCAGGAGACCAGAGTTGGAGCCCCAGCTTCTCTGAGCACTTGGTCCCTCATCTGTCAACTGAGGGCCCTAAGGGCAGCCTCGCCTGTCTCATACAAGAATTGGGGAGGAGAAAAAATGAAATAGTGGATATGAAGCCACTAAAAAGTGAAAGCAAGTTCAAAGTGCAAAGGAACATGCTTGAGTGGAGATTTCCCCATGAGCAATTTCACCCGTTGCCCCAAGACATCAGAAGGAGGGGTGTCCCAGGAAGAAAGAAACGGTGGCCTCCCAGACTCCTTAATTGGTCCGTTGTACTATGTCTCCATCACTTACAGGCTACAAGCATTCAAATGTGCCTGTTAGTTAAGGTAGCACAAGCGCTGTAATGTGGCTCAACCTGCTGGAAGTTTATTACTTGCATAAAGTCCAAATGGGTGTTCATGATTGGCAGGTAGCTTTCCTGCAGGCTCAAGGACCCAGCCTCCTTTCATCTTGTGGCTCCGCCCTCCACAGAACCCCAGCCTACTCTACAGGATTCTCTTGCTCTGGCTGTCAGCCAGGAAAAGAAGGTCAGTAAAGGTTGTGCCTGAGCAAGGCTTCAGAGTGGTCCGTGTCCTAGCCAGAGCCTTTCCAGATGCCACTGGCCAGAGCTCTATCACAGAGTTATTCTTAACTGAGGCTGGAGATACAGCCTAGTTCTGTGCCATGGAAGAGAGGAGAATATGGATATTGGTGAGCACGGGATGTTTCTGCCACCGCATGAAACACATGTGTTGAGTCCTCTGCAGTCACAGAATTGTTTACTGTTACAACGAGAAAGAAGCCCAGAGGCTGACCAACTAGGCATTGTAGTGACTTGGTTACCTGCAAGAATACAGAGGAAATACACCTGGGTTGGAATCTCAGCTGCTCCGTTCGTGCGTTGTGTAACCTTGAGCAATGGCTAAACCTTTCAGATGATGGATGTCTTCCTCTACTGAAGAGGACTAAGAGTGGTTCCTAATCTATAGAGTTGGTGTGAGTCTTACATGAGAAAGAACCTGCAAAGCTCTCCCCTCTTTACCTGATCCAGTGAGTGCGTGATCCTTGAGAGTCACTTTATGAATCCCAAACCCTTCGTCTTACTAATTCAGAGGCATGACTTGCTCAAGGTCACATAGAAAATGAGTGTCAGAGACATCAGGTCTCGCTTTTCAGTTATCTCCATAATCTCACTCCTTAGTTTGCCCAACTGTGAACAGAAGTCTGTAAGGCCAGAGCCCAGGATGCACTTGTACTCCCTCTGGATCCTCGGGCATAACCAGCCATCATTTCCGGCAGCTCAAAAGGTCAATCTAGGCCACTGTCCTTATGGATGAGGAGAAATAAATGCAGACTGCCTAAAGGGCCATTTTCCCGTGAGTCCAAATCTCCCTCTGCCTCAGCTGGCTGCCCAAAGAAGCAATTTAGCAAATGCATTTTATCTCAGGAGAAATCTGGCTTTTGTTTCTGTGCCTCCCTGGTCGGGAGCCCTCTGTTCCCTGTGGCAGTGGTTGGAGAGCAGGGCAGAGTAGCATTCAGACCCTGTTAATGAAATACTCCCTCCGGCTCCACGGCCCTCCAGAGAAATTACCCAAACCCTGGGTGAAAAGGAGGCAGGTTTTGTTTTTGTTTTTTGTTGTTGTTTGGGTTTTTGGGGGGGGTTGTTTGTTTGTTTTTATTTATTTTTTGAGATGGAGTCTTGTTCTGTCGCTCAGGCTAGAGTGCAGTGGCGTGATCTCAGCTCACTGCAACCTCCACCTCCTGGGTTCAAGCTATTCTCCTGCCTCAGCCTCCCGAGTAGCTGGGATTACAGGCACCCGCCACCACACCCAACTAACTTTTGTATTTTTAGTAGAGACGGGATTTCTCTATGTTGGCCAGGCTGGTCTCAAACTCCCGACCTCAGGTGATCCGCCTGCCTCGGCTTCCCAAAGTACTGGGATTACTGGGATTACAGGCGTGAGCCACCACATCCAGCCAAGGAGGCAGTTTCTAAACTGCTAGAGTCTCACCACTGAGATAACATTAGCCACGCAGTCAGGAATAAGCAAGCCAAAATTAAAATTTGAAAAGGTACATAATATAATAATAACCACATTGCTTAGATCTGTGTAGCACTTGAAGGTTAACAAAGCACTTTTACGTGCATTAGCTCATTTGAGAAAATTGCAGGGAACTAGTTAACTACAGGAAAGTTTAAGAAGCCAATACAATTCATCTGTGAATCCACCACTCAGAAAATCTTTGTTAACATTGTAATGTGTTCCCTTCTATTTTTGAGTGGGTTTTTCTTTTCCTTTTGTCTTTTTCCTGCATTGGGACCACACTTTTTTATGGCCTGCTTCATTCACGGAACATTGGGTCTTCCACCATCTCATTTGATTCTCACCTCCATCCCCTGGGAAGAAGTAATTAATTGTGTTGTGAAACGTCCCTGGTTTGAGTTCCGAAGACTGGATTCCCATCCCGGACTGCTTCTCACTCGCTGAAGCAGATTACTGAAAGCTTCTGAGCCTTAGTTTCCTCCTTTGTACAACAGATATCTGTGCTGAAGGATTAAACTGATGAAGCAATGCACCTGAAAACATTTAGCATTGCATCAGTCACATAGTAGGTACCCAGTTAGTATTAGCTGGATCAAGGTGCAAAACAGCATGTAGAGGAGAAATGAACATGCAAGTTCAAGGATGGCAACTGGTTGACCCAGAGTCCTGGGGACAGGTGTGTCTGACAGCATATCTGACTTTCTTTCTTTCCTGTTGTGTTGTTACTGTTGTTGTTGTTTCTGTTGTTTTTGAGAGAGTTTCACTCTGTCACCCAGGCTGGAGTGCAATGGTGAGATCTCGGCTCACTGCAACCTCCCACTCCTGGGTTCAAGTGATTCTCCTGCCTCAGCCTCCCAAGTAGCTGTGATTACAGGCACACACCACCGCACCCAGCTAATTTTTTGTATTTTTAGTAGAGACAGGGTTTCACCGTGTTAGCCAGGATGGTCTCGATCACCTGACCTCATGATCCACCTGCCTCAGCCACCCAAAGTGCTGGGATTACAGGCATGAGCCACGGTGCCCGACCACCTGACTTTTTTTCTACAATACCCACTGTGGTTGGTAAATGACAATATTCTCTAGGTAATACCCTTTAAACACCGCAGCAGGGACTGCAGGTGAGCTTGGGATGTGGATACCACCGAATCCCATTGTTGGTACCATGAAGTTCAGAGCTGGAGGTGGCCTCTTCCCCAGGATTGCCCTAGTCAATCCCAGTAAGGCAGGGTGTACTTTAGAAGCCCTGAGAGCACCTCCATTGATCAGTACTCCCTCTCCTCATATGCAGGGGCTGAGCACATCCAACAGAGGCTTGCTGAGCATCCAAGATGGATCACATCGGCCACGCAGTCAGCAATAAGCAAGCCTAGATTAGAATTTGAAAAGGTACATGATATAATCATAACCACATTGCCTAGGTTTCTGCAGCACTTTATAGTTTTCAAAACACTTTACATGCATTAGCTCATTTGAGAAAATTGCAGGGAATTAATTAACTACAGAAAAGTGTAAAGAAGCCAATAAAATTCATCTGTGAATCCACTGCTCAGAAAATCTTTAACATTCGTTATAGAACCTGGATATTCTAGGATCAGATGGTTCAGAAATGAAGGGGATATAGCTCCTACTGTTAGGAACTCACCATATGGTGCTTTTTAGAAAGTGGTTCCTGGAACCATTTACCTGGAAATGTCTTTTTCCCCAACTCAAGGGTACATACCTGTGTGTGCACATAGAGGAGGAGAGGCCACACGCAGTAGATCGTGCCTGCAATCCCAGCGCTTTGGGAGGCTGAGGCAGGCAGATCACCTGAGGTCAAGACCAGCCTGGCCAACATGGTGAAACCCTGTCTCTGGGACCTTGCCATGCAGTTTCCTTCAGGTGAGGTTTGAGGACAAAAACTGTCCACGTAGGTGTGTTCGGGGGCCCAGGTGTTTCCCTTTCCTGTGATAATAGCTACGATAATAAGTGACATCCACTGAATGTTTTCTTCAACTGCTGTTTTCTCTCTATGCAGCATCTTTCAGAATCCTTCTATAACCTTCTGGGGTAGTGACCATTGTCCTCATTTTACAGCTGAGGACCCTGAAGCTCAGAAAGGTTAGGTCATTAACCCAAACTTAGGAGAAATGAAAGGAAAAGAATTTCTGTTTTGTTAGTGTGCTGGTTTTATTTTGTTTTGTTTTTTCCAAGACCTAGTACAAAGATTGAAATCAGTAGCTCTAGGGAGAGAAAAGCATCAGGTCATACGGAGGTCCTTGTCAGTTTTGACTGTTTTCTTCTTTGGGCATTTTCTTGTGTTATTTTTGTTTTGTTTTGTTTTGTTTTTGAGATGGAATGTCACTGTGTCACCCAGGCTGGAGGGCAGTGGTGCGATCTCGGCTCACTGCAACCTCCGCCTCCAGGGTTCAAGAGCTTCTCCTGCCTCAGCCTCCTAAGTAGGTGGGATTACAGGCGTCCGCCACCACGCCTGGCTAATTTTTACCTATTTTGTAGAGACAGGGTTTCCCCATGTTGGCCAGGGTGGTCTCGAACTCCTGATCTCAGGTGATCCGCCCACCTTGGCCTCCCAAAGTGCTGGGATTACAGGCATGAGCCACCGTGCGCGGCCCGTTTTCCCATGTTATTTGAAATTCTTACGCTGAGTTCTTACGCTGAGATCATCCAGGCAGGAGTGGGTTAGAACCAGTAACCTTAGCCACTACGTTGCATCTACGTCTTCACGTGAGGCCAAGCAGGCATCTTTTCTGAAGCAGCAGCATGGTGGTAGAGGGGCACAGACCCAGGTTTGACACCTCTACCCTTCTCAACTGTCAGATGAGGCTGCAGATGACTCACGGGGGGCTCTGGGGAGGAGAGGAAATCACCTGTACCCAGCACCTTACGTGGAGCTGGGCACATGCTTGTTTGTTTTCCAAAAGCTTTTCAGCCGTCACAGACCCTTGGATGCAAATATTGAAGCAAATGATGGGCTGAAGAATGGGCTTATTGATCACGTTCTGTGCATATAATTAGAGGACACAACAGGAAAATTGAAAGGATAGTCTTAACTTCACAGTGATTGCAGGTTTGTTGTATACAGCAAATATTTTTCAGGGATGCAACACATGATACTGAGCACCTGTCACAAGCCAGGCACGGTGCTCGGGACAATGGTAAAGTGTCACAGTCTCACCGGGAAAGTTGCCCTTAAATAATTTCAGTTCAAGTTGACAAGTGCTTTAATGGAGTTGCGAACTGAGCGCTCTTGGAGTGCAGAGAAGAAATGGATCGCTTCTCCCCAGCGGGATGAACAGAGGTCTCACAGAGCAGGTGCCATCTGGGCTGAATCTTGAAAGGTAAATGGAAGGTTTTTTAGGTGGAGGAGAGCGGAGCGAGGTGAGGGAGGGCATTCCCGAAAGGGGAAGAGCATGGCACGGAACAAAGTCACGGAGGTGTGAGGGAAAGGTAGGTTTGGGGAGCACAGAGACCAGTGATGAGGCCGTAGAGTATGGGGGTGGTGGGTCAGAGAGAGCAGCTCCTAATTGTCAACAAGGAAATCTGGATTTAATCCTACAGGTCAGAAGGAAGCAGAGGGGTCATAGATCTTAGATGGAAAGAGAATTTCAGCTTCCTTGTCTTATATTAAACTGCTGGCCTGGTGAGAATCTTCAAACAGGCAAGGACAGCAAATTGACTTGAAAAGCTGAATATCCCTAATTGCATCCTTTTAACAGTTAAAAATTTTAGAGATAGTTGACAGTGTCTCACAGATCACTGGATCTCAACCAGTTTCCCAAGCTGCATTGGGAAATATGCATGTGCATTTGGAGCTTCACAGGGCTGTCTGGAGAATGCTGTAAGCATTTAGTGGGCAGGAGCTCGGGAGGTTGACTGTCCTTCAATAGGTGGGACAGATCCTCATAATAAAAAGTGCCCCCCACAAAATACCAATAGCACTCTATCAGTATCTATTGCTCAAAACCAGTAAGACCTCAGTGGCCTTCAAGAAGTATTTATTGGCCGGGCACGGTAGCTCACGCCTGTAATCCCAGCACTTTGGGAGGCCAAGGCGGGCGAATTGCCTGAGGCCAGAAGTTCAAAACCAGCCTGGCCAACATGGTGAAACCCTGTCTCTACTAAAAATACAGAAAGTAGCTGGGCGTGGGGTGAGTGCCTATGATCTCAGCTACTCAGGAGGCTGAGGCAGGAGATTCACTTGAACCCGGGAGGCAGAGGTTGCAGTGAGCTGAGATCACGCCACTGCACTCCAGCCTGGACAACAGAGCTAAACTCTGTCTGTCTCAAAAACAATAAGTAGTATTTACTGAGGCAGCTGGGTTGGGCTGGCTTGCATGACTTGGGCAGTTGGGGAGGAGCTGCTCAGCCCCAAATGTCTCATCTTCCAGCAAGCTAGCCTCGGTATCCTCTCATGGCAGTGGTAGGGGTGCAAGAAACACTCTCTTGAGGTCTAGCCTCAAGACTGAGACAATATTACTTCCCCTGCTTTTTGTTAGCAGAAATACATCATGATTCCAGCCCTTACTCAAGTCCTGAGAAATAAACTGTGCCTCTTTAGTAACCACCACTGCAAAGGGCAAGGATATCTGAGGTGGCAGGGGGTGGGGGAGAGAGAAGGAATTGGAGCAATTAATGCCATCATCTTCCATAGCACACATCTTGAGAAATAACGCCATTAAGTAATCTGTCAAGGCAATGGTCTTAACAGGTACAAGGATATACAGAAGCAAGTTAATATATTTTCTTGTCGACTGCTACACTGTTGATTTGGGGATTTAAAGAAAGTACACCTTCTTGGAAAAACATTCTCTGATATTCAGCTAGGTTGGTAACCCTTGCCATGTAAACTTTTGTCTGTATTCTATCATGTGATAGACAAGGCTGATTTAACAGGAAAAAAAAAGGAATGGAACCAACCCTTCTGTGACCTTGGGCAAATTATCATTTTTTAAAGTTGATTTTTATGGAAATACAGATTGCATCCGACAAGTCCTCCCATTCTTTTTTTTTTTTTTCATTTTGAGACAGAGTCCCACTCTGTCGCCCAGGGTGGCGTACGGTGTCGTGATCTTGGCTCGCTGCAACCTCTGCCCCCTGGGTTGAAGCAATTCTCTGCCTCAGCCCCCCGAGTAGCTGGGATTAGAGGTGCCCGCCACCATGCCCGGCTAATGTTTTGTATTTTTAGTAGAGACAAGGTGTCACCATCTTGGCCAAGCTGGTCTTGAACGCCTGACCTCGTGATCCACCTGCCTCGGCCTCCCAAAGTGCTGGGATTACAGGCGTGAGCCACCGCGCCTGGCTAAGTCCTCCCATTCGAAGTGCACAGTTAGTTGAATTTTCACAAAAGTGCACATCCATGTACCCCTCACTCCAGTCATCTGTCCCTCCCAACCCTCTCTTGCCTCTTCCCAGGCCTCTCACTCCCCCACCCCACATGCCCTGGTCCAATTTTTGTCACTGTGGATTAGCTTTTTGCTAAGTTGTGTCACGTTTTAATTTCACTTCTTCATCTGTAAAACATACATCATACCTGCCTGGTAGGAGTTCCCATGAGACCGTGTCAGTTGGGCAGCTGCAGATTTGCACATCTGTGTATCTGCCTTGGCATATCTGAAATGTTATCTCCTTAGCTCCCTGTCAGCAGGTGTGCCTGCTCTTTTCACAAGTTGGTGAAGGAAGAGAGAAGTACAGCTAGTTAAACAAGTTCTACAAGCAGATTAATGAAGTAAGACTTTGAGAGAGTTCAAAAAAAGAAAAGAGAAAAAAGTACGGTGCCAAGATTCTGGTTAAACTTAGGTGAAATGAAAGGAAAAGAATTTCTGTTTTGTTAATGTGCTGGTTTGCTGGTTTTGTTTGGTTTTGTTTGGTTTTTTCCAAGACCTAGTACAAAGATTGAAATCAGTAGCTCTAGGGAGAAAAAAGCATCAGGTCATACGGAGGTCCTTGTCAGTTTTGACCGTTTTCTTCTTTGGGCATTTTCTTGTGTTATTTTTGTTTTGTTTTGTTTTGTTTTTGAGATGGAATGTCACTGTGTCACCCAGGCTGGAGGGCAGTGGTGCGATCTCGGCTCACTGCAACCTCCGCCTCCAGGGTTCAAGAGCTTCTCCTGCCTCAGCCTCCTGAGTAGGTGGGATTACAGGCGTCCGCCACCACGCCCGGCTAATTTTTATATATTTTGTAGAGACGGGCTTCCCCACGTTGGCCAGGGTGGTCTCGAACTCGTGACCTCAGGTGATTTGCCCACCTTGGCCTGGGATTCCAGGCATGAGCCACCGTGCCCGGCCCGTTTTCCCATGTTATTTGAAATTCTTACGCTGAGTTGTCTAAGAAAACATTTGTCATTTGTTTCTAAGGAGTTTATGGTTGGTTATATGTTTTTCAGTGAGCACCACCTTTGTTCTTAGCTAAGAGGGGATTCGTTTCTCAGGTGTTAATGGAATCCTCTTTTTTTTGTTTGCTTTTTGGTTTTGTTTGTTTTTGTTTTGAAACAGGGTTTTGCTCTGTAGCCTAGGCTGGAGTGCAGTGGTGCCGTCTCAGCTCACTACAGCCTCCATGTCCCGGGCTCAGTTGATTCTCCCACCTCAGCCTCCTGAGTAGCACTGCAGTCACACACCTCCATGCCCGGCTAATTTTTCTATTTTCGGTAGAGACGGGGTTTTGCTTTGTTGCCCAGGTTGCTCTCGAACTCTCAGGCTCAAGCGATCTGCTCGCCTCAGCCTCCCAATGTGCTGGCATTACAGGTGTGAGCCACCACACCCGGTCCCCAGGCATCTGATTTTTACCACCTTTTTGAAATTAGATTAAGTTGCACAGGGAAATAAAAGTGGTGATCCCTTCCATGTACCTCTGACCCGTCAACGTCCTGATGGGTGATAAACGCCGGGGAGGGCAGGGCTCGAGGGGCAAGCTCATGGGCACCCTGGGACCTCTTCTTCACGTGCCCAAGCCCTCTCTCCTACCCTGCAGCTCCAGAAGCAGCTGTCTGAGCTGGACGAGGACGACCTGTGCTATGAGTTCCGGCGAGAGCGCTTCACTGTCCACCGCACCCACCTGTACTTCCTGCACTACGAGTACGAGCCTGTGGCAGACAGCACGGACGTCACCCTGGTCGCTCAGCTGTCCATGGACAGGTATGGCAGACGGCCTCACCCACCCCAGTCTCCTCACGGCGGCACTTTGCATGGAGGATAGAGAATGGAGAAGGGTGTGCTCGCTTCCGCAGCACATATGCTAAAATCGGAGGATGGAGCAGGAAGAGATGGCATGCGGGCTTAGAATATTGAAGCCTGGGCCAGGCGCGGTGGCTCACGCCTGTAGTCCCAGCACTTTGGGAGGCCGAGGCAGGCGGATCACAAGGTCAGGAGTTCGAGACCAGCCTGGCCAACATGGTGAAACCCCGTCTCTACTAAAAATACAAAAATTAGCTGCGCATAGTGGTGTGTGCCTGTAATCCCAGCTACTGGGGAGGCTGAGGCAGGAGAATTGCTTGAGCCCAGGAGGCAGAGGTTGCAGTGAGCCGAGACCGTGCCACTGCACTCCAGTGACAAAGCAAGACTCCGTTTCAAAAAAGTAAAAATAAAAAAAGAGTACTGATAAGGGTGAGCTGGGTCACATTCCCCCCACCTCCCCAGCACTGAAAACCAAGGGCTCTTGTCTTACGGTTGTTGTCTGAGGATAGATGAAAGGATCGATTCTTAAGAAGTAGAGCCCTACTCGAATTACCCCAGGAAGAGGGGGAGTGGGGAGACTGGAGCCACAATTGCGACTGGAAAGCAACGCTGTTTCTTTTCCTTCTATGTGTATTGATGAAACAAACATCCGTCAAGCATTTCCAGGCAGTACTGACATGAGTCCCGCCCTGATGTAGCTTACAGGTCCATGCACTGCTTCTCAACCTTGTCCAGGGAGACTGAATCACCTTGGGAACTGTATAACATGTTCACGTCCAGGCTGCCTTGCAGAGCAGTAAAATAAGGACCCTTGTAGGACAGAGCCCTTGGCGTTGTTTTGTTTTAAGCTTATAATGTGTAGCCAGGTCTGAGAAGATGGAGCTAGTCACATAAACAGCAATACGCAATTTTTAAAAATGACTGTAATTGCATACGTGCTTGGAAGGCACCGGGAGGATAATCCCAATGCCAGCTTGGAGACTTTCTTTAGGTCGTGTGGTCGGGAGAAGGCTCTCTGAGGAAGGCACATTTCCACAGAGACCTGGAGGACAAGAAAAGGAGTCAGGCATGCGAGTTATTGAGAGAAGAGTTTCCCAGGCAGATGAAATAACAAGTGCAAAGGGCCTGTAGTGGGAAAGATGCCTGCACGTTCAGAAACGTCACAGAAGACCAGAGTGGCCGCAGTATAACAGGGGCTTGGGGGGAAAGCAGCATGAGATAAGACTGTAGGAGGTTAGACACTCATGAGATATCCTAAGTGTGGTAGGGAGTTATTGAACAAATTTATGCAGTTACCTAATATAATTTATATATATATATGTGTATATAATCTTTTTTTTTTTTTTTGAGACGGAGTCTTGCTCTGTCACCCAGGCTAGAGTGCAGTGACATGATCTCAGCTCACTGCAACCTCCACCTCCCAGGTTCAAGCAGTTCTCCTGCCTCAGCCTCCCCAGTAGCTGGGACTACAGGCATCCGCCACCACACCCGGCTGATTTTTTGTATTTTTAGTAGAGACAGGGTTTCGCCATGTTGACCTGGATGGTCTCCATCTCCGGACCTCGTGATCCTCCCGCCTTGGCCTCCCAAAGTGCTGGGATTACAGATGTGAGCCACTGCGCCCATCCTAATTTGTATATTTTTAAAAACATCTCTGACTGCCAAGAAGTGAATGGATTTGAAGCCCCAAGGTCACTCAGCCAGGGCTACATGGCTTTTCTATACCTGGCCACTTCAGGTGCCCCTTCCCGCCTTGTCTGACTGGCTTCTGCTTCCATTCACACATGGCCCACAGTGGCTGCCCTTGCCCCAACTCCCTCTTGTGTCATCCCCGCTCAGCTCCTACAATTAGGAAGGAAGTTTGATTCCTCATTCTGTCTTTTGAGCCACCTCAGAGATGCCTGTCCAGCCTATGGGTGAGACTCCATGGGATTGTTCAAAGGATTAAATGAGCTAATGCCTGTACAGTGCCAAGAACAGTGCCTGGGACATAATAAGTGTTCCATAAATGCCAGGTGTTATTAGTCCTGAATGACTGAAGAATAAACAAACAGATGAAAGAGCAAATACCTGGACGTTTTCATAAAGGCACCTGAGAGCTCCAGGAAGTGAAAGGAACCTTGCACTGGAGGCAACGTGAGATGATTCATATTGAAGGTGGCTCAGGGAAGTGGATTCCTTGCTCTGTGAGTCCCGCCACATGCAAGCAAATGACCACATGCATAATTCAGTGGCTTCAGGGGCTGGCAGTCTCCTGGGGATTCACAGGCTCCAAAAGAACTTGGAGAAAGGCCACTGGGACTCCTGTGCACAGAGAACTTGCAGTCCTAGCAGGTAACAGGTAAAGACAGCATGGGACAAAAGAGCAAGGGACAGGCCCGGAGGCTCTAGCACCAGCTCTATGCTTGACCTGCTGTAAGGGCCCTAGCGAGGCCTGTCCCTTCTTGTGGCCACAGTTCTCTCATCTCCACATCCACGTGATCACTCAGCAAATACGGCTCACCATTCTGCACCAGGCACTTAAGGGGAGAGGAATATGTGTTAAAAGACCTATCCCTGTCTTTAAGGAGTATGCAGCCTATTGGGGGCTCAGGCAACCCATTCGTTTTCTCTTGTTAGGTGACGACGTACCACACAATGAGCAGCTTAAAAAGTACACCTTTGTTACCTTGTGGCCGCTCTGGGTCAGGAATCTGGAAGATGCTAGCAGGGCCCTCTGCCCAGGGTCTCAGGACTGAAATCTCAAGGGATTATCCAGGGCTGGGATATCATCTGGGGATTGGCATCCACATCCACACTCATTCGGGTTGCAGCAGAATTCACTTCCAGGATGGAGGTCCTGTTTCCTTGCTGGCTGTTGATGGGTGTCCCCCTCAGCTCCTTGAAGCCACTCTCAGTTCCTAGCCATGCAGCCCCGTCCGTGCAGGGCAGCCCACTTCTTCAAGGCCAGCAGGAGAATCTCTCTCTGGCCCGCGACACCGGAGTCTTCTATAACATCACATGATCACAATGTGATATTCACAAGCCCTGCCCACACCCAAGAGGGCGATTACACAGGGCATGTCCACCAGCAGGGTGGGAATCTGGGGGGCCCTCATAGAACTCTGCCTACCGCTGACAGGTAAACAGGTCTACAGTAGAATGTTGAGTTCTGAGTGGTGTGCAGGAGGTGCACCAATGCAATGAGATCCCACAGAGGTGGAAAAAGGAAAAGGCAGGGAATGTGTCCAAGGGGAGGTGGCACCTGAATTGAGTAGGAGGCTGGGTAAACAGAGTAGAAGGCACAGAAGGAGAGAAGGAAGGCTCCCCAAGGTAGTGCGTGCAGCATGTTCACGGGACAGAGAGGAAGTCAGGCCCAGTGGGGAACACAATAGTGAAGTGTGAAGTGTAGTTAGGGCTTAGGGTGTAGGAGGAAGAAAGAGATCAAATACACATGGCCAGGTAGGCAGGGCTGGATCACAGAGGGCCTCAGGGAAACCAGGGGAGGTGGCCAGCCCTTCTGGCTCAAATCTGGCATCCTGTGTGGGGCTCCATAGGGACACCCAACTAGTGTCCCAGAGTCACCCCTAAAATTCTCAAGTCCCTTTGGCTTCTCACCCAGATTTCAGTTTGGACGCCCAGGCTCCCCACCACTAAGCAGCCACATCAGGAAATCACCTCACCACAGAAGTCCCTCTTTTCACATGTGTGTTTCCTTCTCCTCCATGGCATTTATAGTAAAAAAAAAAATCTAATACTCCACATCAGTGCTGAATGATGGTCTGGATTGGTCTCTTTTGACTGCACCTGGCCCCTCCCGTGAGCTACCTGAAACTCAGGTACTATAATCTGTGCAAATGAGAGGGTTTCACTTAAAGCCAGGTGCCCATCTCTCCAACCATCGCTGGCTCTCTGTGGCATTCAGGCCTCCTGATAATGCATTCAGATTATCAGCAAAATATTCTGAGTCAAGATTAGTGGCCAGTGGCTACCAAAGAAATCTGATATACTTTCTAATCAAAGTAAAGAGTAACGTAACAGTGAAGGACACCTGGTCCCTGGAGTCAGGCACTGTGGGTTGTTTGTTGCCCTGTCACTTTGTTTTTGGACAAGTCACTTAACTTTTTTGTTTTTTTTTTGTTGTTGTTGTTGTTGTTAGACAGTCTTGCTGTGTCGCCAGGCCAGAGTGCAGTGATGCAATCTCTCAGCTCACTGCAACCTCCGCCTTCTGTGTTCAAGCGATCCTCCTGCCTCAGCCTCCCAGTAGCTGGGACTACAGGCGCACGCCACCACGCCCAGCTAACTTTGGATTTTTAGTAGAGATGGGGTTTCGCCACATTGACCAGCATGGTCTCAATCTCTTGATCTTCCCGCCTTGGCCTCCCAAAGTGCATCACTTAACTTCTTTAAGCCTCAGTGTCTTCAACTGTATTCTGAAAGTGATAATTATATCATTATCCTCATTATCCCTAAGGTGGTTGTAAAGATCAAATGAGAGAAGGCATGCCCAGTGCTTAGTCCTGACATACATTCAGAGGCTCCCTAAATGATACCAGTATGTTGACCAGAATCGGAAGGACAGAGAGCCCCAGGTTCAAATCCCACCAACTCATTCAATCCTCAGCTGGTGTTCTGGGCAAGTCACTTAACATCATTGGTTTTCTGTTTCCTCCTATAAAAGAGGGTTAAAATTACTTGCCTCATAGGGTCCTGGTTAGGAGTAAATAAGAGATCCTCTATAAAAGCCCTGAGCACGTATTTGACATCCAGTAAATACTGGCTAGATCTGAACATTCTTACGAAGGCATGTGCACATGATAGTTGTTTAGGACAGGTAAAGTGATGTAGTAGAAAAGAAAAAAAAGCAAGACTTGGATTCAAACTACACTTGTGCCACTTCCTAGCTGTATTAAGTTTGAACAACTTACTTAGCCTTTTTGAGCCTCACTTGACTCATCTATGAGATGGTGATAATGTTGCTAAATTCACTGATTCTTGTCTGGGTTCTACAAAATAAGATGTAAAGTGCCTAGTAAGTAGTTGATGTGAACAAATATTAATTTCTCTTTTCTTAATGTTTCTCACCTCTCTGCTGGCTATAGAATTTGCTATCTGGAATTTGCAAACAAGTAGAACAAACATGTTTCTAGTTATTAACAGCTCAAACCCATCCTTGTGTATACACTTGTTAGCAAGAAGAGAATACAGGCAAAACCGAGTCCCTCCTTCTGTTGCCAGTGGGATTCATCCTTCTGGTCTGGACTGCAGACACAATCCATTTAAAAGAAAGTCTGTGGCCGGGCGCGGTGGCTCACACCTGTAATCCCAGCACTTTGGGAGGCCGAGGCAGGCAGATCACGAGGTCAGGAGATGGAGACCATCCTGGCTAACACAGTGAAACCCCATCTCTACTAAAAATAATACAAAAAAATAGCCAGGCATAGTGTCAGGCGCCCGTAGTCCCAGCTACTCGGGAGGCTGAGGCAGGAGAATGGCATGAACCCAGGAGGCGGAGCTTGCAGTGAGCCGAGATCGTGCCACTGCACTCTAGCCTGGACGACAGAGCGAGACTCTGTCTCGAAAAAAAAAAAAAAAAAGAAGTCTGGGCCCCACTCACGTCTGCAGCAAGCACCGACCATAGCGGTCTTCCCTTCAAAGCCTGGACAGCCCAAGTGTAGCAGACACACGATACCCACTCCCGTACTGTGACATGTATCGCCATCAGGACAATATCTCAAGAGAACCCAAGGGATTCCAAGCCCTAATGAGAGGTGCTTAGCGGGCCGCAATTAAAAATTATAAAGTGGCACTGCAAGCTGATGAAGAATGGTAGAAATTCCCGCAGCCACTTCCACTCTGTCAACACATCCGATTACAGTGCAGCACGCTGACTGGTGCCTGTTGGATTGATTTTTAATTTAACAACCGTTTCAGATGTGTTTGTAAACCTTCGAGTCAGAAGTAGGCCCTACGTGAATGCCACAACGAATTAGGAGAGCCGGCCTTCGCGCTCCCGTGCCCAGCTCCCTCTGGAATTCCATTCAGAAAGAGTGAACGTTCCAACCATGGCTGTGAAGCCAGGAGATCTGCTTCTCCTTCAGCAGCTCAGCACCCTTCCCTCCCGTCCCAGCGGAAGACACCAGGGGCGAAGGGACGGAGGGAGCTGATCACGAGGGGGTCACCTGTCTTCTGACACCTGTCCAGGGAGAGCCTGGTTCTTTAGTGTGTCTTCGACAAAGATGTTAAGTGTTGACTACAGTTGCGGGGCCTCATGGGAATGACGGGGCACTTCTCTGCTCTCTGTTAGTAAAGGAGAGAGAATGCGCTGGGCTCACAGGGCCCCACTCTTTAGAACAGTGTTGCTTCAAGCCTGATCCTGGGACCAGCAACACAGCATTGCACGGGAGCTTGTCAGAAATACAGATTCTCAGGCCCCACCCCAGACCTCCTGAACCAGAATCTCTTGGGTGGGGCCTGGAAATGGGGGTTTTAATAAGCCCCCCAGGTGATCTTAAACAAGCTTACATTTGAAAGCACTGACGTTCTAGAGAGTGAAAGGTAATTTTTTCTCCGTGTAACAGGCAGAGTGATATTTTAAAAAGGTAAATCGGGTCACGTCATTGAAACCCTCAGATGACTTCTTGTTACATGTGGAACAGTGTCCCACCTGCCTGCTGTAGTCTTCAAGGCCCATCCAGCCTGGCATCTGTACAACCCCTGATGCCTTCATCTCACCTCTGCCCCTCACTGTCCTGTGCTGCACCCACACTGGTCCCGTCTCTTCCAGCTTGAACATGCTGAGCCCGTTGTTACCCCAAGGGCCATCCCCTCTTCTTGGAAAGCTTTTCCCCCAGACTTTTCACAATGCCAGATCCTTCTCATTATCTGCTGTAACAAAATGCCATAAATTATTTGGTGTATAAACACTGGAAATGTATTTATCACAGTGCTGGAGGCTGGAAGTCTAAGATCAAGGCTTTGGTCGATTTGGTGTCTGGTGAGGATGCACTTCCTGGTTCACAGAGAGTGCCTCATCACTGTGTCCTCACGTGGTGGAAGGAGCCAGCTAGCTCCCTGGGCCTCTTGAAAGGGCATGAAGGCTGGGTGCGGTGGCTCATGCCTGTAATCCCATCACTTTGGGAGGCCAAGGCAGGCAGATCACCTGAGGTCAGGAGTTCGAGACCGGCCTGACCAACACGGCGAAATCCCGTCTCTACTAAAAATATAAAAATTAGCCAGGCATGGTGGCGCACACCTGTAATCCCAGCTACTCGGGAGACTGAGACAGAAAAATCACTTGAACCTGGGAGGTGGAGGTTGCAGTCAGCCAAAATCGCAACACTGCACCCCATCCTGGGCAACAGAGTGAGACTCAGTCTCAAAAAAAAAAAAAGTCGGGGGGGCACGAATCTCATTCAAGAGAGTTCCACCCTCGTGACCTAATCACCCCGCTATTCAAACCTCTGGTTTGTTGATTGTCTTTTTTCCCCACTAGAATAAAAGCTCCTGAAATGCAGGTGCCTAGGCCCGTTGTCTGTATCGTATACCTGATGCATTGGAAATAACAAATTTGTATTAGGTGAAGACATGTTTCAGAGGCAGAAATAGAACCTAAGGAGGAAATAACAGCTATCGTATACTGAGTACCTGCTGTATATCTAGCTTTGTGCCATTATCTCATTTAATCCTCAAATCCAACTAGATGTTACTGCTTCACAAACTGCCTTGAGTCTTAGCAGCTTAGTACAAGAACTGGAGTGAGCTTGTGATTCTTTGGATTGGCAGTGTGGGCTAGACTCTGCTGGGCTCATTCGTGTGTCTGCCGTAAACTAGGTAGCTTTTTGGGGGGTCGTCTGGCTATCAGCAGAGACCAGGGTTACACCAGGGCAAGGTGGTGTAGGGCTAGTTCACGTGGCAGCAGGCACAAGCCTTTTATCTCATCTCTGCTCATGTCGTGCTTGCTAACAGCCCATGGACCAAAGCAAGTCATGTGGCCAGAATTCACGTGGGAGATTATTTCCAGAGGGTATGGACAGAGGGAGAGGGATGATTTATAGCTATTTTGTAATCTACCAAAGGCATTATTATCCCCAAAATACATATGTGGAAATTGAAGCCCAAAGAACCGTCACTTGCCCAGGAATACTGACACAGCTCAGAGGACAACTCCAGGTCTGTCTGACCCCAAAACCTACAGTTGCACGCTGTGTGATATGCTGCGCAGCCTGCCTCACGGGCCGTGCACCGGATTAGAATGGTCTGCCCTGGTGGGCGTTGAGTTCCCTATCCCAGCAGACACTGAGTGGTCACGGCCTGGGCTGCTTGGTCCTGGCGATGCTCTAGAATTCCTTCCAGCCCGGGTCTTCTGGGTTTCTGACCCGGCCATCTCCCTACCTGCTCCTTTATGACTACAGAGACTGTGTGAGGCTTCCAGCCTTAGTGGGACTCTATGGAGTAGCCCCCACCTGTTTCTAGATCTGCCAGACATTTCTGAGCCTTTGCCCGCCCCTCCCTAGATGAAGCAATGGTGGTCTCCATGGGGAGGTGGGAACCAGCATGGGACAGAGACAGGCCTTCTGGGTTTAGGATCAGCTCTTCCATGGACTGATCCAGCGAAAGAAAGTCTGGCCACAGAGCTTGGCATCAGCAAGAACTGCACTGGGACGATCCTTAGGGAACGGATGAGGGAAGAGAACGTGGGAGGTGGAGGTTGCAGTGAGCCAAGATCGCACCACTGTACGCCAGCCTAGGCAACAGAGTGAGACTCAGTCTCAAAAAAAAAAAAAAAAGGAAAAGAAAAGGGGTATGAACCTCACTTATGAGAGTTCCACCTTCATAACCTAATCACCTCCCTAATCAAACCTCTGGTTTGTTGATTTGTCTTTTTTCTCCACTAGAATAAAAGCTCCTGAAATGCAGGTACCTAGGCACCTTGTCTGTGTCGTATATCTGATGCATTGGAAATAACAAATTTGTATTAGGTGAAGACGTGTTTGAGATGCAGAAATAGAACCTAAGGAGAGAGCCGAGGGGATTGTGAAACTTTGAGACAGATACCAAGAGGGACTGAGGAGGGGAAGGAGTGGGGAGGCATTGACACCGGGAGAAGAACATGCTCTTACTTGGGGAAACAGGCAATGAAGCAAAGGTATTTGGGAACTTTGTTCTCAGCCTGACTCCAATCCGTATTAAATAATGACTTGGATCCGGGCTTTGGGGTTAGGTAGACCCGAATGTGAATCTAGGTCCTTCACTTTGTGACTGCGTGACGTGAAAGAAGTTATTTCATCCCCTTAAGCTTCCTTGCCTGTAAGATGGTGATAAGAATCTCAGTGTTATAGTTACTATGAGGATTAAATGTGATAGCCACAGTGTGGCAAAGACATGGCAAACAGCAGGTAAAGGGAGAGATGACTGAGATCATGATCACACCTTAAATATTACCATCATTATAGAAAGCTCGGTTTGTCACGGTTGTTCAGGTCCTGGCAGGAAGGTTGGTTCTAAGGGACTAAAGATTGGAGAGATTGGGGCTGGGGGACATAGAAATAGCAGTGCGTTGTGTCACCATTCTGTCTCACTTATGGAGGTTCCACAGGACAACATCCAGCTGCGTTATCTCTAAAGCTCGACTTATTTTTCACGTGCACAGCACCTTTCTTCTGAGAACCTTGAGTATTTTTTCTCTACTTTTTTTTTTTTTTTTTTTTTTTTTTTGAGACAGTCTCACTCTGGAGTGCAATGATGCAATCTCAGCTCACTGAAACCTCCGCCCCGCCGGGTTCAAGCGATTCTCCTGCCTCAGCCTCCTGAGTATCTCCTGCCTCAGCCTCCCAAGTAGCTGGGACTACAGGTGTGCGCTACCACGCCTGGCTAACATTTTTGTATTTTTAGTAGAGATGGAGTTTCACCATGTCGGTCAGGCTGGTCTTGAATTCCTGACCTCAAACGATCCGCCTGCCTTGGCCTCCAGAAGTGCTGGGATTATAGGCGTGAGCCACCACGCCTGGCCTCTGTGTTCTTACTCTAAACTCTTGACTGAGCTTAGGAGAGGGACTGTGGCAGGTCACTGGGCAGGGGAGGGGTTCCTTTCTTGGAAAACTGAGACACAGAGGCAAAAACCAAGCCAGTGGGAGAATCCCAAGAGGTGGCCCTCTCTTCATGCCCAGCCAAACCTCCCTCCTCCCACCCACTTCCTTCAGCAGGTCTCATGTCTACACGCTGGAAATTATTCTTGCCTTTTGCTCTCCAGTTCTCAGAGGATTTGTACAAATGGCCTCTCGTGAAGCGCAGAGTCCCCCACATTTGCAGAAGGTGAAACAGGTGCAGGAGGCATAATTCAAAATTGCAGATCCTCAGAGCCCAGGAGAGGGCAGGCCCCCGCAGCAGAAGCCTGGCACAAAGTTCAGTGCCATTAGGCATCATGGAGAATGCAGTGCCTTTGTAAGAAACGGCTCTGGTCAATTTGGTTAGCGAGCATTATAATGGATGAGAAATGGAAAGCATTTTGCACTGGTGAATATCTTAACCCTCCCGATTGAACGAGAAAGCTAATCTAGGCAGTGCGAATTCACAGAATTACTGAGAGAAAACTCTGGAAGTCATCAAAAAGGCCATTGAAAAAAGATAGGTGTGCCCATTTCCTTTTGTTTAGAAGCACAGAAATGCATGCAATCGATTTCCTGGTAATGGTCCGAATAAAGTGGGCATTCTGACCAGGAGACTGCTGATTATGTACCTCTTGCTGGGTAAGGAAAAACAATTCAGGTAGGGCTTTTGCTGTTGCTTAGCCATAGATTTTATGTACCAGACACTTCTAACGCCTTTGAAAGAAAATATCTTTATAGATTTATCTTCAAACATTTTTGCAGAACCCTCTCTGTTGCAAACCACCCCCCGCCCTTTTTTTTTGTATTTTTTTTTCACTGGGCTCTGTTTTTCCCCCTCTCCCTGGCTCAGCATCTCTGAGGTAGCCTTGCAAAGTTGACTGGCACCCTGGGGTAGTAAGGGCTCTGAAGACAGCGATGACGGCATCACCCCAGGTAGACTTTTGTTTTCAACATTCACATGTTTTTCTATTCCCTTTTTTAGTGTTATGTTTTTCTCATGGACTCCAGGGTCCCATCAGGGCACCTGTCTCCACATGTCTAGCCTCTCAGTGCAAGAGGCAGAGCCTACTGAACCTATGGCACCTCCATTCCTCCATCAGGAAAATGGGGAGAATGACAGCTAGTGCTGGGGTTGTTGAGAGAATTCTGGGAAGCTCCTGGCACATCGCAGCACGTCTTCTATTATAGTTGTTGTTGCTCTTGCGTTTACTGTTTATTTTACCATTCCTGTAACTTAGTGGCCTCTTAGTTTGTCTAAGTCCTCTCTGGCTGGTCACTGTCTTAGGAGATCAGCAGAGCTGTTTTACACGTTTGCAGAGAGACAAGTGTAGGACTTTGGGGATGGAAGGGGGTCTTCAGATCATTTAATATACTCACCACCCGGCTTTGAAATGAGGAGTCCGAGGCTTATAGTGGGATACGACTTGATATCACATGTTCAGTTGGAAGCAGGGAAGGACGAGAACCAGCAAGGTAAGTGTGTTGATGCCTGTTTTATAGGTAAAGGAACTGAATGAGTCACATTGAAAGCAGGGATTTGATCCACAGCTGGTTGATCCAGCATCACTGGAGGCAGAGCCCCACGACAGGCCGGGCGGATGATGCATGGATGGCCCAGGTCCCGCGGCTCACCTTCCCTGTCTCTTCCAGGCTCCAGATGCTGGAGGCCATCTGCAAGCACTGGGAGGGGCCCATCAGCCTGGCCCTCTACCTGTCAGACGCCGAGGCCCAGCAGTTCCTCCGCTACGCTCAGGGCTCCGAGGTGCTTATGAGCCGCCACAACGTGGGCTACCACATCGTGTACAAGGAGGGCCAGTTCTACCCTGTGAACCTGCTGCGCAACGTGGCCATGAAGCACATCAGCACTCCCTACATGTTCCTGTCTGACATTGACTTCCTGCCCATGTATGGGCTCTATGAGTACCTCAGGTAAGGACCTGCAGGGGCCTGGCCATCAGGCCAGAAGGCACATAGGGCCATGCAGTGCGAGGACCAGAAGGCCCTTAGGGTCATTGTCTAGTCCAACAGCTTTCTTTTCCAGATGGGGCAGCAGAGACCCAGAAAGCGGAGGGGAACTGCCCACAGCCATCCAGCAATAGAGTTCTCAGTGAACAGACTGCAACCTGAGTTTGCAGAAGGAAATGCTGATGGCAGAGCTTGGTCCAGGGAACATCTCTTTTTGTCTGCCAGTCTGTTGCTTTTTCTGTAGCATCTATGAAAACATACCCTCCTCAGGCGGGCGCGATGGCTCACGCCTGTAATCCCAGCACTTTGGGAGGCTGAGGCAGGTGGATCACGAGGTCAGGAGTTCAAGACCATCCTGGCCAACATGGTGAAACCCCCTCTCTACTAAAAATACCAAAAAAATTAGCCGAGCGTGGTGGCACAAGCCTGTCATCCCAGCTACTTGGGAAGCTGAGGTAGGAGAATCACTTGAACCAGGGAGTCAGAGGTTGCAATGAGCCAAGATCACTCCACTCCACTCCAGCCTGGCGACAGAGCAAGACTCCGTCTCAAATAATAATCATAATAATAAAGAAAACATACCCTCCTTCTTCCGGTTTTAGACCAGACAACCTTCATGTAACCCAAGAAAGATTATTGCCCAGCCTTTTAAACAAATCTAAGTGATGATGATGCCTAGTACTTACGGAAGTGTTTGCTGTGTGCCAGGCACTCTTCTGAGTGCTTCACAGATAGGATCTCATTTCCTCCCCCAGAGCCCCTGCCATGGGTGGTAATATGACCTTCCTTTTCTAAACGGGGAACTGTGGGACCGAGACCAGGAGCCGCTGACCCAGGGTTACTCATCTAGTAAAGGGAAGCTGGGGTCAAAACAGCCAGTCTGACAGCAGAGCCAAGTACGTAAGGACCATCACGACTGCTTCTGTGAATCTGCAGTGTCCCTTTCCAGCTCCCCCGACCTCGTGGGACAGGGTGTCAGCAGCTGGAGAAAGCACTCGGCTAATGGAAGGCTTAGATGGATGGCTGTGTGAAGAGTGCGTTTATTATAGAATACTACACAATGAGGACTGATAGGAATCTTGGAAGTCACGTGGCCCAAAGGTCCCATTTCACACAAGAAAACTAAAGTTACATGGGATCCTAGTCCAATGACATGAAAAAAAAAAAAAATCCTTTATTTACTGCCATTGGTCAGCATGAATGAGGCCTATACCGAGTGAGTGCCTGCCTAGATCCAAGTACCATGAGAGGTGATTTGCGTATATCATCCCATTGGTTCTACACATCGAGCCCCAGAGGCGAGTGTAGCTACGTGCATTCTACAGGGAGGAAGAGTGGGGCTCAGAGAAGCAAAATAACAGTTCAAGTCCAGAGAGCTTGCGCCAGGGTGTGAACCAGCATCTGCAGCCCCACGTCTGCCGGTCACGCTGCTGCACATTGTTGGCCTGCGCTGGGGTTTCTATTTGTCCCAAACCAGGCAGGGTCTGATTTCTTTCTCTCTTGTTCTCTTGTTCTCCCTCCCTCCCTCTGACTCTGTCTCTCTGTCTCCTAGTATCTTTCTCTCACTACCTCTGTCTCTTTCTCTCTTAAAAGAGCTTCTAGGAGTCTTTAAACCTTCTGTAGAGAAGCCAAAGCATCGGTTTAGTCTGCGTACCCTCTGTGCCCTGCGCTCTCTGGAGCAAAGTTAGGCAGCCTGTGCTCTGTCTCCGGCTTCTGAGTCCGTGTCCTTCCAGGGACATCTTCGGGTTTCCTAGTGTCAATCCCTCCCCCAGGGCGGGAGGAGTCCCTACCAGACTCTGTTAAAAACAGTAACGTGAGCTACCCCTAGGCAGCATGACCCTGAATCAGGGATGGAAGGTGCTGTGGTACCCAGCACCATAAGCCTTAACCCTTGAACCGCCAGGCTGCAGAAAGGGCGCTCTCCCTCCAGCCCCAGCACCTGTGCCAGTGCCTGCTGGGTCTTGGAATCCAGTGTGTGGAGCCAGGGTGCCCCCATGTGGCCAGATGGGGCTCGCAGCCTCTGATCCCTGCAGATTCTGAAACTTGGGCAGCTTGCGGGATGACAGGCTCCCAAGGGAACAGATAGATGATGGGAGTGAGTGCCACCCTAGACCAAGAAAAGAGGCTTCAGGGTTGGACCCCTGCCCACCCTCCACCCCTCTGGGACTCTTCCTTCGCTCCAACCAATTGAAAGTGAGCTGGCCCCATATGAGTCTGTGGTCTCTATTCTCCCTGTGCAAGGACTGTTGAATTATTTGACCTCGTGGGCATCATGTTTTAAAAAACAATACATGTGAACAGGCTGGGGTTTTTTTTTTTATTTTTCTTTCTATGTTTTTATTAATTAAAGACATTGTTCACTGCTAATGCAGA
Organism: Theropithecus gelada; assembly: GCF_003255815.1. Taxonomy (NCBI): domain Eukaryota; kingdom Metazoa; phylum Chordata; class Mammalia; order Primates; family Cercopithecidae; genus Theropithecus; species Theropithecus gelada. The sequence continues at coordinate 17,238,528 of NC_037678.1, forward strand.
CCCTACTTGATGTGAGGTAGCTCGTGTGCCCTTCTACTTAGCATTTGCTTAATGCACAGTCACTTGAGGTGGTAGTTGGCCTTAGCCACCTTGTCACAAGAAGGTATGTGGTTCCCCTCAGGGGTTTTGAAATATTGCAAATTGGTTTTAAAACTTTATTACCTTCTTCCCAGACTTTTCCCAAGAATGCTGAGTACAATTCAATAGAGACCGGAGCCGTGGTCTCAAGGAGCCAGTCATCTCTCCACACAATTGTATAATTATTGCTTTAGGGAGGCAGGGAAGGTTACTGGGTATTCATATTTTTCAAGAGGAGTTGGAAATCTGGATTTTCATATAAAATGTTTTCTTTAATGTTGGCAGCTAATTTTCAAAAATTGTTTTTGGATGATGATTTGGAGCAAAAAAATTGTTTCCAGTGCTGTTGAGGCCGACCAAATGTGTCTTCAGGCTGCCTTGACCCATCACAACCCCACTCCAAACGACGAGGGTGTAACCTCTGACCTAGACAATTCCGAGGCCACCAGAGTATTTGTGAGAATCAATGAGGAGTGTGATTCTCTTTGAAGCCCCAAATAAGCAGGCACTGTTCTTTTCATATGAAGTAATCACATCAACTTACCCTTGGTTTCAGGGACATTTTTTCAGGTGAGTAGACAGATTCGTTTCTGATCCAGACGTTACCAGTAGATGCCCCTTGTACACACCATAGCTTCACTGGTGTGAGCTGAGGTTAAGGGTGCTGTTTGCTGTGGCAGCTGAGGACTCCAACGAAGCCCCCAGACCCTTCTAGAAACTGACTTCCTCAGCACTGATCTCCCACAAAATGCTCTACCCAAGCTCTGTCAAGATGTTAATATTGGCCAGGTGCAGTGGCTAACACCTGTAACCCAGCATTTTAGGAGGCTGAGGCGGGAGGATCGCTTGAGCCCAGGAATTTGAGACCAGCCTGAGCAGTATAGTGAGACCCCATATCTATGAAAAATTTTAAAAATTGGCAGGGCACCATGACTCAGACCTGTAATCCCAGCACTTTGGGAGGCTGAGGCAGGTGGATCACGAGGTCAGAAGATCAAGACCATCCTGGTCAACATGGTGAAACCCCATCTCTACTAAAATACCAAAAATTAGCTGGGCATGGTGGTGCACGCCTGTATTCCCAGCTACTCAGGAGGCTGAGGCAGGGGAATTGCTTGAACCTGGAAGGTGGAGGTTGCAGTGAGCCGAGATCGCACCACTGCACTCCAGCCTGGCAACAGAGTAAGACTCTATCTCAAAAAAAAAAAAAAAAAAAAAAAATTAAAAAAATTGCCAAGCATTGTGGAGCACGCCTGTGGTTTCAGCTACTCGGGAGGTTGAGACAGGAGGATCGCCTGAGCCCAGGCAATGGAAGATAGAATGAGCCATGATTGTGCCACTGCACTCCATCCTGAACAGCAGGGCAACACCCTATCTCAAAAAAATACATTTTTAAATTATGAAAAATGATGACAGTTACAAGTTATTGAGCCCTTACCATGCACCAGAAACCCTGCTAGCTGCGCTCTGTCATTACCTCTGTTCTTCACATTGCTCTTTAAGGTAACCACCATTACGGGTGACCAAACTGAGGCCCCAGAGAGGTTAAATGTTAGCATTAGAGGAGGAAGAAAGCAGCTTTCCTCCATGCCAGCCTGCTCACTGTCGAAGGGGCCAGGTTACTCCCAAACCTCCAGGGTACCAGAGCAGGCTGACCGGCAGCCCTCAGCTTGTACCCCCAAACACTTATTTATATCACCCTTTTTGGGGTTCTACTTGGTTACCAAAAAAAGTTCAGCATCTTAGCTCTTTGAGCAGTTGCTTAGCAACAAGCTAATAGTACAGCCATAACAAACAGATCAATCGGAAAATAATGGAATCAGCTGTATGCATGGACAATAGCTGCAGAGTTTCACTAAAATCTCCTTCCAGCCCCGTCACCTACTTTTTCTAAAGAATGAGCTCCTGGATGTCCAGCTTTCACTCTTGATCTCAGAAATGTCAAGTGAAAGTCAGTGGGGCATGACACAAGTTGCGCAGGCTTGCCTTTGAAGCCAGGTTCCACAACACTAATCAAGTGTGTGACTTGGGGCTGCTTGCCTCATCTCCCCATTCTTTCACTTCCTCAGTTAACATAGGAGCTAATCATAGCCTCCTGTGGGGTTATGGTGGGTGCCCAGCAGGAGTTCATTTTCTGCCCCTTGGCCTATTCAGTATTGGGCTTCTGATTGGACTTCTGTGCTAGGCCCCTGCTCCAACCCAACCCCTGCCATTGCAAACTCTGCCACCTCCTGTGCAGCCTAGGTAGCTTCATGTGACCATCTACGTTTTTTCTCTTTCTGAAAATGAGAAACTATATATTGATACTCATTCTTTCAAACACTATGTAGTGAGTATCTACTATGTGCCAGGCAGTATACTGCATTGTAGGTGACGTTGCTGTCCCTGAGGGTCATTCAGACCTGCATTTCAGTGCAGAGGACTCTCCCTCCCCTTTCCCTTCCCTCTTTCCCCTCCCCTCCACACCTTTCCTTCCCTTCCTTTCTTTCTCTCTCTCTCTCTTTCTTTCCCTTTCTCTCTTTTCTCATTTTCTCTCTTTTCTTCCTTTCTTTCCATGCTTCTTCTTCTCTCTCTCTCTCTCTCTCTCTCTCTGTTGCTCAGGCTGGAGTGTAATGGTGCAATCATGGCTCACTGCAGCCTCAACCTCCCCCGGCTCCAGTGATTCTCCCACTTTAGTCTCCCCAGTAGCTGGGATTATAGCCATGCGCCATCACTCCCGGCCAATTTTTTTTTTTTTTTTAACCATTTGTAGAGACAGTTTCGCTGTGTTACCCAGGCTGGTCTTGAACTCCTGGGCTCAAGTGATCTGCCCTCCCAGGCCTCCCAAAGTCCTGGGATTACAGGCAAGAGCCACTGCTTCCAGCCTCTCTCTCTCTCTTTCCTTTTCTCTTTCTTTCCATCTTTCCTTTTTCCTTTCCTTTCCTTCTTTACTTCTTTTTAGACACAGGGTCTTCCTCTGTCACCCAGGCTGGAGTGCAGTGGTGCAATTACAGCTTACTGCAGCCTCAAACTCCTGGGCTCAAGCAATCTTCCTGCCTCAGCCTCCCAAGTAGCTGGGACTACAGGTGTATACCACCATGCCCAGCTAATTTTCAAATTTCCTTTTAGAAAAATAAACATAACCCAGACCATATTGTCCAGGCTAGTCTCAAACTCCTGGGCTCAAGCAATCCTCCTGCCTTAGCCTCCCACAGCCCTGGGATTACAGGCGTGAACCACCGTGACTGACTGATGCTGAGTACTCTTTATTTAGAATGTATTTAACGTTGGGAAATGCACTTAACCTCTCTAACTTGCTTTATCTGTGAAATGGGAATCATACTGCTTTTTCCTCTTCCCCAGTTCTTAAGGAACTGAGAACATTAGAGCTAATAGTATTTGGAAAGCACCCAGGAATGCCCGAAACATTCTTTGTTCCATGTGTCTGCGTGACCAGGCACTGTTTCAGGTGCTGGGGCTAGAACAGTGAACAGGGAAGACTAAGTTCTGGCCCTCAGAGGTTTGCACCCTGGTGGTCATTGCAACTGTATGTGCCATTGCTAGCATCGGGATTCACACAGATACAAGGCTGAGAGATACAGGAGCTTAAACTAACAAGCGAATGACCCGACGTGGGTGCACACTGAAGGTCTCTAAATGAGGGGAGAGAAGGGCCTGAGACATCGTGGCATTTCCAAGACCTGGACAGCTTCATTCTGCTGAGACTTTCCACATTCATGAGACTGGCACAGGTTTCCGACCCCTTTCACTGACCCTGCAGAATCCTCATCTTTTTTTTTTTTTTTTTTTTTTTTTTTTGATATGAAATCTCGCCCTTGTCCCCAGGCTGGAGTGCAATGGCACGATCTCGGTCACTGCAACCTCTGCCTCCCAGGTTCAAGAGATTCTCCTGCCTCAGCCTCCTGAGTAGCTGGGATTACAGGCACCTGCCACCACGCCCGGCTAATTTTTGTATTCTTAGTAGAGACGGGGTTTCACCATGTTGGCCAGGCTGGTCTCCAACTCCTGACCTCAGGTGATCCGCCCGCCTTGGCCTCCCAAAGTGCTGGGATTACAGGCGTGAGGAATCCTCATCTTTAATCCATGCCCAAAATGTAAAGTATCTCTACTGTCCTCACTGCCTTTGCCTTCTTGGGGACAAACCCTTCTTTTTTTTTTTTTTTTTTTTTTTTTGAGACAGAGTTTTATGCCGCCTAGGCTGGAGTGCAATAGCGTGATGTTGGCTCACTGCAATCTCCGCCCCCCGGTTTCAAGCAGTTGTCCTGCCTCAGCCTCCCAAGTAGCTGGGATTACAGGCACATGCCACCACACTTGGCTAATTTTTTTGTATTTTTTATTAGAGATGGGGTTTTGCCATGTTGGCCAGGCTGGTCTCGAACTCCTGACCTCAAGTGATCCACCCACCTCTGCCTGTCAAAGTACTGGAATTACAGGCGTGAGCCACTGCACCCGGCACCCTTCTGGAGGACAGATGTGCCACACTGGGTAGAGACTATATTCTGACACTGTGTAGGAATGCCAGCTTTCTGTTTGATTCTTTTCTGCCCAGCTTGACATCTAACCACCTACCCCCTTACATTTTCCCTGGCACATCATGGCTGTTCTATAAATACTTGTTGAATGAGTGCAGACATGTGAACAAAGCCAGGTAGGGGTGGGACCAGGCGAAGCTGACTGGCTGCCTGCCCGGAGACATTACCAGGTGACATTTCCTTGGGCTCATTCATTGTTTTAACTCTGCTGTATCTATAACATTTAACATTTATTGAGCACTTACTATGCGCCAAGCACTGTTACGAGCCCTTTCACCTGTGTTTTACCATTAAGGCTCACCGCAATTCATCTTACAAAGGAGGATGTTCAGGCTAAGTAACATGCCCACGGGCACAGCAGTACTAAAAGGATAAGTGGTGGGCTGGGCACACTCCCAGCACTTAGGGAGGCCAAGGTGGGCAGATCACCTGAGGTCAGGAGTTCAAGACCAGCCTGACCAACATGGAGAAACCCCGTCTCAACTAAAAACACAAAAATTAGCTGTACATGGTGGCGCATGCTTGTAATCCCAGCTACTCAGGAGGCTGAGGCGGGAAAATTGCTTGAACCCGGGAGGTAGAGATTGCGGTGAGCCAAGATTGCGCCATTGTACTCCAGCCTGGACAACAAGAGAGAAACTCCATCTCAAAAAAAAAGAAAGAAAAAGGAAAAGGATAACTGGCTCATCTTAGGCTTATCCATAGGTGTTCTATGCTTAGCCTGTTTATTGATCCAGTTGCCCGATAGGCCCATCTTCTCTTCATCATGATGGCCATGACCGTCATCGTGGCTTGCATTTGCCAAGTGTATCCTATCCACTAGGGAACTGTTTTAATCTTTGCACCAGATAATCCATGTAGTTCTTACAAAGTCACACAGCACAGGTACTAATACAGTCCGCAGTTCACAGAGGAGAAAACCGTGGCACAAAGATGGAATGTGTTCAAGAGTATGAGCTGGTGAGTGTCCACGAAGGTGGTCTCTGAATCCGGGCAGTCTGCTGCACAGCTGCCCTCCTTAGTGCCAGGCCCCCGTGATCCCCAGCCAGGGTTTAACTCTATGCCAGCACATGGCAAGTGCTCTACAATGTTTAGCTGTTATTAGTAACAGTAAACATCAGGACAGTGGGGTAATTAGAGAGGAATGTTGAGCATTACCTGAGATGATGGAGACAGAGTCTCTAGCCCAGAGCCTTGCACATGGTCAAGTGCTCAGTAAACTGTGGCAATTGTTATTACTGGTTATTTGTAAAATTTGCCCCAAAAGCTTCTTAGCTTCTCTTCCTCACCTGCCCCTCTCTGACTGACAGGTTCTCCCTCTGGAAATCTTAACGCCATCCATTAAGGAGCCACCGGATCTTGCTCATGCCTGGGAGCCCTTCTGGCTCTCAGAGGCCATGCCCATGTGTGACCTCATGTATTACGTGTATATTCTACAGTGGCACTCTGTGGGCCGCCCTATCTCCCTCGTTTGCAAGTCCTTGCTGTTGTCGCCACATAGCTCCTGGAAGCCAGTCTGCCAAGAACTCATTTCCTAGACAACTGGCGTAGAATCGAGCAAACCCTGCTCGCTGGCTTGTATGTTTAGGGATGAGACAAGAGGAGGACGGGGCTGTGCTGAGGTCTGCCTCCAGAGTGAGCAGCACAGATGGCTCCTTCCTTCCTCTCTGCCCACGGGTTGTCACCCTGAGGTAGGCTGCTCAATCCTCCGGTGTCATTCACATGATTTCCCATTGCGCTGGTCAAAAGCAGTGCTTACGTCTAGCACTATTATGTCAGTTTAAATGGCTGTGAGGGACAGCTGGAGACAAGAGGGCTTCTCGTAGTCTCCCAAAGTCACATGAGCACCCACACGCATGCACACACGCACGTGTGCCCTTCTTTGCCTCTCACTGGTTGATCACACCTGTGGCTGCACTGGCCCTGCTGCTCCTCACCGCACATCACTAGCTCACTGGTTCATGCCCACATACCTTGCCAGGAATAAGCTGAAATAAGAAAATGATGGTGCATCTCAGACCCGGGCCTCTGCTTTGTCTTTAACCGCCACTGACTGATCCACTTCTTACGAGTATCCATCAGAATATGAGTGCATGACCATCTGTAAAGGACCAAATAAGGAAAAAACACTGTTTATAAGTGCCTTCTCTCGTGGCAGGTGCTGTGCTAGGCCCTGGGCAAATGTTGTCTTTTTTATGACAACCTAGTCAAGGATAAGTGCTTTTATTCCCATTATACAAGTGATATTAAAACACAGAAGGTAAGTTTGCCCAAAGGTCGTAGGTATTTAAATGGCAGAGCTATCGTGTCAACTCAGGTCTTTGTCACTTCCAAAGAGCCTTCCTCACAGTCCCATCCTCTCTACCGCATAGGACAATTACAAATAGATTCCTCCATTCCCTATACACTTACTGAGCACCTGCCGTTTGCCTGGCACTGTGCAGCACCTGGAAACGTAACCATGAACAGAGGCTCACCCCAGACCTCAAGCCCGGCAGGGCTAATAGGTGCATGCGCAGGCAGCCACCACCAATGAGCGAAACAGCCTAGGATGAACCAGTCCCAAAGAAGATGCAGACCCAACGTGAAGGGGAGCATGAAGGGAGACACATCAAGGCCCACGGAGGTGGGGAAGGGAGGTGTGGGGAGGTGAGTTTTTCTAATTGCCTATGCACCAAGCCTTAGGAGAAATCAATGCTGTTCTGGGATTTCTGAAACAGATGCACGCTCCAGCACAGGTTTCTTTACCTCCTCCCATCCCCTTTTAATATAACTTTCATAGGAGTCCCTGAGAACTTGTTTGAGAACCACATGGATTTCTTATGACTCAGGTTTCATTAAACAGTGGGTTCTCTGACATTTGATGCTGCAGAACAGGGCTGTGGAAACCCGGGGCTCTGAGAGCTGACAAGTGTGGCTCTTTCCTGGCATTCTGACAGCAGCCCCAGTGCCTTCAGCTCTGTGATTCCCAATAGTTTGTCACTTGTCAGCATTGGCCTCCGTCATTTATTGCAGCACCACAAAGAAGTCAGCGTGGGCACTGCTGTTACAGGCATGGAAACTTGCACAGCAGACATGGGGAATTCCCCAACCCCTGCCCAAGGAGTAGGGGCCACAAGAGGTCCCAAATGGTTACCAGCATCCAGTGGGCTGAACGGCAGTTACCCTGGTGAGAACAAGAGAGAGTAGAAAGATGCCTTCAGAATTATGGGATGGGCTTCTTGAGATAAGGCTAGTAGGAGTGGTCATTAGTGCTAAATGCAGAGATAATTCAAACAAGGTGAGAATGAACAAATCTATTAGACTTGACAGTGAGGGGACATTGCTGACTTTGGCCAGATCATAGAGTCAAAGACAGATTATAGTAGTTTGAGAAACTCATGGGTGGTAATGAAAGGAAATAGCCAGTGTAGGAGGCTCAGTCAGCCAGTGACATGTAGGATCAGTATACATGTTTCTAATCTCATAATACTCTTTGTTTTCTGACCTCCGCCACAGTTTACTTCTTCAAGGTGGAATCTGCCGTGTGGATGAGATTGCATTTAAGGAACATAGGTACACACATTGTAGCCTCCTGCCTGCTCCCTTTTTTCCATTCCCAACCACTCTCCCACCACTGCCTTGACCCATGAACTCAAAGAAATTCATTGTTCCAGTTGCAGGGTTGGGAAGACAGACACGATCCCCACATTAACACACTTGGCCCCAATATATCTTTATTGGTTATTGATCTTTCCTGCTTAATTTTAAGCTGGTGCAGACTTGACTAACATCATTATATGATGATGACGATAACTACTAGCTGTGTGGTAGTTACTTGTTAACCTTTCAGAACTTTAATATCTTTATCATTAAACTGAAAACACGAGTTCGTAAGTCATAGGTTGCACTGATTAAGAGAAGTAATGCATATAAAGCACTTAGCATGGGGCTTGATACCCAATGCATGTAAGCATTTATTATCATTTATCAACCACCTACGATATACCAGGCAGGTGCTAAGAAATTCAGTTTCTCCAATCCTATATGCCTCCTCGTTATCAGAGCTTTGCTAATAACCTGAAACACCCTTTCCTGACTGGCTAACTCCTGCTTCTTGATTGGAACACATCTCAGTGATGAGAAGTCTTCCATGACTCTGCACCCAGAGAGGGGTATGCTTCTATCTTCCTCCCTCCCTACACTGTAAGCTATGCACGGACAAAGGTTATATCTGTTCATTTAGCTCTGTACCCAGCTTCTAGGTCTTGGCTTCATTAATATTCATTAATTGATGAATATATTATCTTCATTCTCTTAATCACCAAGTCCATAAAGCATTTATTATTATCAAGATAAGGAAACAAAAGCCCGGGGTGTTAAGACAATGGCCCACGATTGCACAGTTAGTCAAGTGGTGGAATTAAGATGGAATCTTTATCATCTGATTAAAAAGATCATGCTCTTTTTTCTCACTGGTCAGCCTCCCTTCAAACTGGCATGCCATGAGAGATAACCCAGCCCTCAAGTGAGTTGAAGATAATTTCAGTTGGCTCCTCTTGAAATATTAGACTCTGTGGCTCCATCCCATATGTCAGGCACACAGCTGGAATTGAGGAGCAGCTGGGCATGGGCTCTCCTGTTTATCCCATCCCCTGCTGTCTTCCCTCCCTTTTGTCTCCTCCACGCAGAAGCCTGGCATCCACTGCCATTGAGCACCCTGCTCTATCCCCACCAGCCCACACCATTATCCACATCACTGGCATGGCCCTGCAGCGCCTTGAGTTTGCCCCCTGAACCCCCCGGTTTAGAAAGACACAGACAGGAGATAATTCTAGAATCCTTTGTCCCTGCTTAAACTTGACTGTGCTCTCTCATTTTCTTAACCTCAGTGATGGATTATTTTTCTAATCTTGTTTTCTTGAAGATGACATCAAACTGGGTTTGTAGTATGTCCAGTTCGTTTTGTGGTGCTGTAATAGAATACTGGAGACTGGGTAATTTTTAAAGAATAGAAATTTATTCCCCGCAGTTCTGGAGGCTGGGAAGTCTGAGAACAAACTTGGTGACAGATTCGTTGTCTAGGAGGGCTGCTCTCTGCTGTCAAGATGGTTCTTTGTGAGTTTTGTTTGCTTCTTTGTGTTTGTTTTTGTTTTGAGACAGAGTCTCACTCTGTCGCCCAGACTGGAGTGCAGTGGCACGATCTCAGCTCATTGCAACCTCCACCTCCCTGGTTCAAGCGATTCTCCTGCCTCAGCCTCCTGCGTAGCTGGGATTATAGGTGTGCGCCACCATGCCTGGCTAATTTTTTGTGTTTTTAATAGAGACAGGGTTTCACCATGTTGGCCAAGCTGGTGTCGATTTCCTGACCTCAGGTTATCCACTCACCTTGGCCTCCCAAAGTGCTGGAATTATAGGCGTGAGTCACTACACCCGGCCCCAAGATAGTTCTTTGAACACTGCATCCTGCAGGGAAACCCATCCAGCTAATACTCTGCCCTTCCATCCATGCTGTTTCTTTGGTTTATGCAGAACCCGGGCAAGCTACCATCTGCACCCATCCCTACCCCTTCAGTTGGCATAGGAAGCCTCACTACTCACTCACATCCCCTCCCCTGCTTGCCAGTTTTGCCTGATTGGAGCAAAAGAGGATATGAACTATTCATATACGTGAGTGAGCTGAGAGGAGGGGCTTGGGGAAGAAAGATACACGGAAGAGGAGGCTGGGGGGCTTTGGAAGATAACCTTTCTCAAATTCAGTTTCCCCACTGGTTAGCGCTGTCAGGCTGGAAGAGGTGAATTTACTGTGTGAGCAACACCTGAACTGTTTTTGACACAGAGAGGGTCTCAGAGGACTGGCTAGAGACTGAGATCTCATCAGCTCTGTCTCTGTAGATGAGCAGGCAGAAGTCTTCCCTGGCTGTAAATAGTATGTCGACTTTTCTGAATCCTCCTTCACTCTCGCCCATTCTCTTGCCTTGGATGCACCAGTCGGCTCAGCTGTGAAAGGGGAAGGGGACTTGTTTGTTAACGAGTTAATTCTAAGTCGGCCACTGCTTTGGGCTCTAGAGCCCTGAGAGATGAGAGATAAGCCTTTATTGTCTCCATTTACACATGGGGAACCTGTGGTTGGGAGAGGTTGCCGAATGTGCCCAAGTCAGGAGAGAGAGAGGAGCAATCAGGTTTGGAAGCTGCTGCTGTCTGGCCCCAAGTCACTTACGTTCACAGGGCTTCCCATTTTATCAGCAAGGTTCTGAGTTATTTAGATTGTTTTAAGAACTCCTCGGTCCAGCTGGGCGCGGTGGCTCACGCCTGTAATCCCAGCACTTTGGGAGGCTGAGGCGGGCGGATCACGAGGTCAGGAGATCGAGCCCATCCTGGCTAACACGGTGAAACCCCGTCTCTAGTAAAAATACAAAAAATTAGCTGGGTGTTGTAGTGGGCACCTGTAGTCCCAGCTACTCCTGAGGCAGGAGAATGGTGTAAATCCAGGAGGCGGAGCTTACAGTGAGCCGAAATCACGCCACTGCACTCCAACCTGGGCGACAGAGAGAGACTCTGTCTCAAAATGATGATGATAATAATAATAATAATTCCTTGATCCAATATACTGTAGTAGGTTTGTGAATGTTTTTGCAGGTGTCTTGGACAAGACAAGGGCAATAAAACTTTGAACCTGTGCATAGGCAGGGACTAGGGTCTGCAAAGAGGAGTCAGACCATAAGGAAGTGACTATGTCAGCTCAGGCCCATGTAGGGGACAAGAACAGAGTGGCAGTCCAAGAAGGACATCAACAGAGCTTCGGATCAATGAATGATGAGGAGGAATCCGGACCAGGTCAGAATCAGGACAGTGTTTATTTTGGGTAAGCTACTTGGTATTAATTTATGTTGCTTGCAACTAAACAACCCTAAGCAATATATTACAAGACCCACAGTAGACAGACCCAGGAAGCAGCATGCCTTACCATCACAGTCCTCAGGGGTGTCCAGAGACACAGAGCCAATAGGAGATATATATAGTATATCCTATGGATAGTAATGTATGTATCAATATGTAGAGCTGGATAGTGATATATGTATTGATAGATTGATAGAGCTTAAGGAATTGGCTCACACAGTTGTGGGGCTGGCAAGTCTGAAATTCACAGAGCAGGCCAGCAGGCTGGAAACTGAGGCAGGGTTTCTATGTTACTGTCCTAAGGCAGTATTCCGTCTTTTCTGGGAAAGCTCAGTTTTTGTTCTTCTCTTTTTTTTTTTTGGAGACGGAGTCTCGCTCTGTCGCCCAGGCTGGAGGGCAGTGGCACGATGTCGGCTCACTGCAAGCTCCGCCTCCCGGGTTCACGCCATTCTCCTGCCTCAGCCTCCCAAGTAGCTGGGACTACAGGTGCCCACCACCACGCCCAGCTAATTTTTTTGTATTTTTAGTAGATATGGGGTTTCACCATGTTAGCCAGGATGGTCTCAATCTCCTGACCTCGTGATTCACCTGCCTCGGCCTCCCAAAGTGCTACAGGCGTGAGCCACCGCGCCTGGCCCAGTTTTTGTTCTTAAGGCCTTCAACTGATTAGGTGTGGCCTTCCCACATTATCGAGGGAAATCTCCTTTCCTTAAAGTTAACTGATTGTACATGTTAATTATTAGGTTGGTGCAAACGTAATTGCAGTTTAATGCATCTATGAAACACTTGCACAGCAGTGTCTAAACTAGTACGTGACCAAGTAACTGGGCACCGTAGCCTGGGCCATCTGATACAGAAAAGGAACCATCATTGGCATCATGTACCCTGGGCTTCATGTGTGCCAGGCGTTGTAGCAAGCCCTTCCACAAGCACTGTGTTTATCCTCATCAACATATTTTACAAGTGCATCAACCCCAGGACTCAAAATAGTGAAAGCAATTTGCCCAGGAAGACAGCCGAGTAGAGTCAGAGCTAGATGCCTGGTCTGTTACCACTACACCTCACTGTCTTCCAAAGCTCCCATCTTAATAATCTAAATTTAGCAATCTAAAGAGTAATGGAGTGACCCAAAGTCACTCAGCTTCTCAGGGTGGACCTAGAATTCAGGTCTCCTGGCTCTTCGCCCAGCTTTCTCGCTCATCGTCCTGCCCCACTGTTCCTGGAAGACTGCACGTCATCCTCTGCAGGACTCACTTTCCAGAGAACTGATGGCTGCACATTGTTGACCCCTAGGACAGCAAGCCCCATCCAGGGTAAGATGTACTAACAACACAGAGCAGAAAGACCCAGGCTGCCGTCACCTTCTCAAAAGACAGAGCTGCTCAGAGTTTGTACCATGAAGTCTCTTTATTGCTGAAACAACTTCATAATGAGACCCTTTCAGGACATCAGTATTGAAACCTCCTTGAAGTAAGTCTGAAATGGAGCTATCTGGTGACAGATCCATCTTTGTGGCAGTTTGTATTTTAGTGAGATTAAAGGGAGGTTGCAGAAAGCGCTCCAGAATCTGGTGCTATCTATGCAGAGGGAAATAAGGCCTGCTAGGACTGCATTTGTGAGGCATGCTGCTTACTGGGTCTGTCTGCTTTGGGTCTTCCAGTATATTGGTTAGGGCTGTTTAGTTGCAGGCAACAGAAACTAATACCAGGTAGCTTAAGTAAAATAAAAACAAATCAAAGAAAAACAAAGCAAATAATGATGGGTTATCTTATGAAATCAAACTAGGACTTGGAAAACCAACACATGAGACTACAATTAACCAGGGCAGCTCTGGGCCCCTCTGCAGCAGTTCAGAAGTCTTCAGAGCATGATCTGTCATCCCTGAAAGTCAGTGCTTTCCCAGTCTCTATTTCTATTCAAATTTCCAAGAGTAAGAAACTGATATGCTCAGCCTGAGTGAAGTGTCTAATCCTAAAAAACCTGCCCTTGCCAGTGGTGCAGATAGGACAGGCAGAGAACTCTGAGAGCTTGCTTCTATGTATAGGGGGCAGGTTGCTACCATAGAAAGGGGAATTATTTTCTAGCAGGAATTAATCTCCAAGAAGCAGCTCCTATAGCAACTGATGATAATAGTAACTTGAGCCTTATATAGATACAAACATCCATGTTTGTAGAGCTCTGTATCCATTGCATATATATGTGTATGTGTCTTTATGTTTTGCCCACTCCCTTTATAGTTCTGCCCTTACAGCCTTCTATTCTGTTTCTATAGCATTGTATTATAAAATAATCAGCTACAAATACAGTCTGGGGCCCCAGTTTACAAAGATTTGTCCCTAGGCTTGTAGCATCCTGAGATGTTTATGTGAATGTAAGCACCATGCGGGCAGAGACTTTGCTTGTTCTTTTCACCCTGTATCTTCACGAGCCTGGCACATCATAGGTGCTGGGTGATTGTTGAATGGGTAGCAACCACCCACCAGTACAGGGACACCTTCCCCCCTGCCCCAGGAATTCCAAGGGCTTCGCTGTCTTGGTCCAAGGATATTCTTTAGACCCATATATCCCACCCCCAATACCCAGAATCAATAGATAAGGTACCCACCTTTCCAGGGGGAATGGTAAAGAGCCTAGCTCTGCCCATATCTAATCCAGGTTTGATACAAAAGAGAGTGCTAGCTGACACTAGACGCCTGGCCATAGAGGAGGGAATCTTGGATGTTTGAAAACTAACATTGTTCAGACAAAGTGGGAAAAGAATCCAGGCCAGGACAGGCTGACTCAAACCTCTAGCCCTCAGACTGGCTGAGTAAAGCTCGCCACACGCTATATCTTACTGTCGTCCTTTAGGAACCTCCTCTGGAATAGTGGTGAGAGAGCTATATATTATTTGGTATATAGGTAATGTGAGCACTGTGGTAAAGAGTGAACTGCAAATTGATATTCAGAGGGTTCCAAAATGAACTTCCAGCCCATCCCAACCACCCCCTCTTTACTGGGAGCTGGTGAGATCCGTTAACCAAGGATGGTTTTAGGAAACTGTCCTTATTCTGACCTGATCCAGATTGCCCCTCATCATTCAGTGATACGAAGCCCTGCTGATGTCCTGTGTCCTTCTGGGACTGCCACCCTGTTTTGTCCCATTCAGGCCTGGGCTGACTCAGTCACTTCCGTACCGTGTGATTCCTCTTTGCATGCCAGCTCCAGTCCCTGCTAATGCACACGCTCCAAGTCTGGTTGAGTGAAGCGACGTTAATAATACAGCAGTGGAGGACGGTTTTTTTATTTTTGGTTTTTGTTTGTTTGTTTGTTTTTTGTTTTTTTGAGACGGAGTCTTGCTCTGTCGCCCAGGGTGGAGTGCAGTGGCGCGATCTCGGCTCGCTGCAACCTCCGCCTCCCAGGTTCAAGTGATTCTCTTGCCTCAGCCTCCCGAGTAGCTGGGACTACCAGCACCCCCACCTCACCCGGCTAATTTTTGTATTTTTAGTAGAGACGGGGTTTCACCATATTGGCCAGGCTGGTCTCGAACTCCTGACCTTGTGATCCACCTACCTCAGCCTCCCAAAGGGCTGGGATTACAGGCGTGAGCCAGTGTGCCCAGCCTTCAATGGACAGTTTTATGGCCACGGAGGGCTGCTACTTTCAGTGGTTTTTCAAAATGCCTTACAATGCCTACCTCTTCTCCAGGAAAGTCTGCTTTCTCTATTTTAGAGATAGAAACCGACAGCCGTGATGACCTTGAGACCCAAAGGTCAGTGTCCAAGCAGGAGGCCAGAATGAATTCCTAGGTCCTGGCCGAAAAAGATCACAGAAGATCCAAGTCAGAGAGTCATGATAGCACTGCAGTAGAATAGTGACCACTTGTCACAGCATGCCTGCCCCTGGCCACATGTGCCAAGTGGCAGTATATGACTTTGTTCAGTCTCCAGGAGGTAGATGTTATTGCCATCATTTTAGGGATGAGGGACCAAAGGTAGTGAAGAGCTAAATCTCTTTCCCAGGATGGCAGGACCCATAAAGTCACCTTGCCGGGGTTCAAATCCAGTCTGTGTTTATTAAAAACCTCATGCTGGCCGGGCGCAGTGGCTCACACCTGTAATCCCAGCACTTTGGGAGGCCGAGGCGGGCGGATCACGAGGTCAAGAGATCAAGACCAGCCTGGCCAACATGGTGAAACCCGTCTCTACTAAAAATACAAAAATTAGAGGGAAGTGGCGGCATGCGCCTGCAGTCCCAGTTACTCAGGAGGCTGAGGCAGGAGAATCACTTGAATCTGGGAGGCGGAGGTTGCAGTGAGCTGAGATCACGCCACTGTACTTCAGCCTGGGTGACAGAGCAAGACTCCGTCTCAAAAAACAAAAAAAATCCTCATGCCATATGGCACTAGATGCTTGGCCATTTATGGCCCTCCATGAGCCTTTCACCCTTTCCAAGTGTCAGTCACAGAGCAGGGAAAAGGCAGACAAACCCAGGCGTGCAGGATCGGGGCTCAGAGGAGCAGAGTGGAAGGCCAGGCACTAAGGCAAGACTTTGCAGAACCTTCCCCCAAGGGGGATACCAGAGCTGTTTTACCAGCGCTGGCTGCCTAGGGTGGCTCTGGCTACTTTAAAGGCTTGGAGTCTGGAAAATTCAAGGAGTTGAGGAGTCACTGAAATGGAACCTGAAAGTACCCAGTTGGGTGATTCTCTCATCGGCTCTCTGTCCACCTGCTCTGGTGTGGCCAGGGCTGCAGTCGGAGTGATTGACCAGCCCAGGGAACCAAGCAGTCTGGGCTGTAACCCCTGTGGTCCTTTGAAGCCTTCCTTCTGTGCCTGACTCTGGCAGGAGCACACACTGAAAATGTGTGGGAGGTTCTCCCGGCCCCTCAGTCTGATCTGCCCTCTGTTTATTCTCCAGGAAGACCAAGCTCTCTGTCTCGGGGACAGCAGATCTCGTTCCACTCTGGGTTCCCCAAGTGTTTGGCAAGCTGCCTTGCCTCCCAGGGCTCCCTGTCTTTCTTTTCTCTTTTCTTTTCTTCTTTCCTTTCTTTCTTTTTCTTTCTTTTCCTTCTTTTCTCTTTCTTTTCTTTCCTTTTTTTTCTTTTCTTTCTCCCCTTTCTTTCCTTTCTTTGCCTGTTTTTTTGTTTTTTTTTGTTTTGACAGAATCTCTCTCTGTCACCCAGGCTGGAGTGCAGCGGCATGATCTCAGCTCATTGCAACCTCTGCCTCCCGGGCTCCAGCAATTGTCGTGCCTCAGCCTCCCAAGTAGCTGGGACTACAGGTGTGCGCCACCATGCCCCTCCAATTTCTTTGTATTTTTAGTGGAGACGGAATTTCACCATGTTGACCAGGCTGGTCTCGAACTCCTGAACTCAAGTGATGTGCCTGCCTCGGCCTCTCAAAGGCTGGGATTACAGATGTGAGCCATCGCACCTGGCCCAGTTTCCCCATCTTTAATTGAGAGGCTGACCTGAGCTTTCTCTCCCACACTTCCCTGGGCCAGTGACCACCCCGCCCTCATGGGGAAAAGACCTTGGCCTGGTGTCACAGGGACTCTGTCTCTGCCTGTCCCCTCTTTTCAGGAAGTCTGTCATCCAGCTCGACCTTGCCAACACCAAGAAAGCAATGATCGTCCCCGCATTCGAGACGCTGCGCTACCGGCTCTCCTTCCCCAAGTCGAAGGCGGAGTTGCTGTCAATGCTGGACATGGGGACCCTCTTCACATTCAGGTGAGTGGCTCTATCTGCTGTACTCTGGGGGTGCTCGAAGGCCTTCTTTCTCCTGGGAAACCCAGATGCCAAAGCTATTGATCTGGAAGTTTGTTGCTCACCTTAGTCCATTGTGACGCCAGGGAAGGCACCACTTTCTCCAGACAACGTCTGTGTAATCTCCCTCCTCTCCCCATGCCGGTACGTGCCATGTACTTTTTTGTGCATGGATGACAGACGTTATGTGTTCAGATGGACGGGTAGGCATGTTTGGAGGGCTGAAAGGTAGGAAGGTTTAGCTTATTTCTGTTTGTCCTTTTTACTAAACTCAGTTTAGGTTCCTGCTCCCATCTCCTGGCTCCGAGCTCTCTCTTTTGTGTGCTTGCCCATCCATTCATTTGGTAGGTGGGTTTCATTCTATTAGCACCATGGCAGTGGTTTTCCTTCTTCTTTGTGGTATGAGTGGTCTGTTCTCAGAGCCCCTGAGGCCTGGGGGATGTGTAGCCGTTGTGTCAACAACTTCAAGTCATCAAGGTGACCCAGCACATGTGGCAGCCAGCTTTCCTGTTGCCCAACTGATCATCGCAAATGGAACCCTGATTTCCTTCTTTCCTAGGCCCCTGAGTCCTACAGGAACATTGCCAGGGAGCTCCCCTGTCACCTGTCCCGAGTGTTGCAGGAGTCTGTGCCACTGCACAAGTGCAAACAGGTTACATGTCCTGGGGACAGGCTGCAGCATTACATGTAGTGATCCAGGGAAAAGTAGGTGGCCTGCTGGGTGCCATAACTGAGCAGTCTGAAGAGAGGGCTGGTGCTTCCGCTTTCTCCAGTTTGTTTGTTTGTTTGTTTTTGAGACAGAGTTTCACTCTTGTTGCCCAGGCTGGAGTGCAATGGCGTGGTCTCGGCTCACTGTGACCTCCGCCTCCCAGGTTTAAGCGATTCTCCTGCTTCAGCCTCCTGAGTAGCTGGGATTACAGGTGCCCACCACCACACCCGGCTAATTTTTGTACTTTTAGTAAAGACAGGGTTTCACCATGTTGGCCAGGCTGGTCTCGAACTCCTGACCTCAGGTGATCTGCCCACCTCGGCCTCCCAAAAGTGCTGGGATTACAGGCGTAAGCCACCGCGCCTGGCCCTGCTCCAGTTTTAAAGTGAGGCCACTATTGTGAATGATGTCAGAATGGCCAACACTTCCTTGGAGCTAAAAAGCATACCTTTCTAGACCATCGGCGTTTTATTGAAAACACTATAGTCATAATAACTTGGGTTTTCATACCGCGATTAAGTTTCTAGAAATTTCTAGAAAGTTTCCTCAAATAAACTATATCTTGTGAAAATAACTATGAGATGGGTAGTTCATTCAACAGTTCAGAGGTTATCATTTTTCACATTTTATACAGACGAAGAAACTGAGGAGTGGAGAGGTCCCAGGAGAGCCAGGACTCAAACTCCAGCCTTCTTCCTCTATCGAGAATTCTAGAAAGTGACCTGGAAGAGTTAGGAGGCCCCCACCCAACCCAAGCCTTCCTTCTTTTCTGAAAGAAATAACTACCACTTATTGCATGCTTAGCATGTGCCAGGCACTGTGATTACATATTTAATTCTCACAATAAATCTATGTGACAGATACTGTTATCCCCATTGCCTGGATAATGAAACTGAGGCTCTGAGAAGTTTAATAACTTGCCAGTGACACACAGCCAGTGAATAGCAGAGCATGGATTCTGCCCAGGTCTGAGGAACCTGTGTGTTCTTCGTCAGAATACCATCTGGCTACTGATTGAGTCCTGGATTTTTTTTTTTAACCCAGTGTTTTAAAATGCAGGGTAAAAACTTGCTCCTCGAAATTGAGACTTTCAGACCAAACCTGAGTCTAAGTCTCCCGTGGATGCCATAGTCTGAGCATCTGACACATTTCCAAGGCATCCTTCCTGCCATCTTCATACCACGGTGAACCGAGAACTCATTTCACAGCCACATTTGTGGCCACAAGAGCTGGGGTGTGGCCTGCTGTGTCCATGATTGCCGCTCTGTCCAGCAGCTTGCAAGCCATCATGCCAAGTGCTAAATTACAGCCCCTGTCTCTGAGAGATTTGCTATTGTCACCTGCTCTCCAAATAACAAACTCTTCAGCCTCTGAGCAGCCGAAATCTGCTCCCTACCACACCTGGAATGAGAAAGCGTCCACACCCCTACAAGTCCTCTAGGGCGGTGGCTCCAGAATGTGGTCCCCGGGCCAGTAGCTTCAGCATCACTTAGGAACGTGTTAGAAATGCAGAGGCTCAAGCCTAGCCCAGACCTCCTGCATCAGAAACTCTGGAGTTGGAACCAGTCTTCCAGATCATTCTAATGCATACTCAAGTTTGAGAACCACTGCTCAAAGCAAAGTGCCCCAAATCTCTTCTCCCCAGTAGCATCCTGTAAGGCGTACCTAGGAAACCTCTCTCGTTTTCCCATCCCTTTTTGAGCGGGGAAGGAGGCTACCTGGCATTGCTAGTCTCAGACAGCAAGACTCAAAGTTCGGTGTCTACTGGCCTGGCAATAGGTCATTCGCAGGCTGGGGCTTGTTTGAACAATAGGTTCATTGTACCCTGACTGCACCCTGTGCTGCCCAGCCATTCAGCAGGCTGTCAGTGTCCAGGCTGAAGTGATCAAAGCTGCCTCCTCAGCCAGATGAGTAGAACTGACCCAACTGTCCCTACAGTGGAGTGCAATGGCACCGTCTCCCCTGTTCTTTTCACTTCCTTTTCACATTATCATTGTCCAACAGTTTAGATTATAAGGATGGATGGCCAATAATATGGCTGTCAGTATCACTGAGAGCAAGACCACTAGGTATCGGCGTCATATCTGGGAAGCAAACAAGGAGAAATAATAAAGAGAATTTTCTCTCTCTCTCTTTTTTTTTTTTTTGAGGTGGAGTCTCGCTCTGTCGCCCAGGCTGGAGTGCAGTGGCCGGATCTCAGCTCACTGCAAGCTCCGCCTCCCAGGTTTACGCCATTCTCCTGCCTCAGCCTCCCGAGTAGCTGGGATTACAGGCGCCTGCCACCTTGCCTGGCTAGTTTTTTGTATTTTTTAGTAGAGACGGGGTTTCACCGTGTTAGCCAGGATGGTCTCAATCTCCTGACCTCGTGATCCGCCCGTCTCGGCCTCCCAAAGTGCTGGGATTACAGGCTTAAGCCACCGCGCCCGGCCTCTCTCTCTCTTTTTTTTTTTTTTTTTTTTTTTTTTGAGGAATTACCATGTATCAGAAACTGCTCAGTACTGTGTGTGAATCAAGTCACATAATCATTACAAATCTATGAAGTAGATACAGCTATGTCCGTTTTGCCAAGAGAAGGAAACAAAGGTGCCAATTAGTTAATGTACCCATACCTGTTGAATGACAGAATTCCAACCCAGGCAGGCTGCCTCCAGAACCATTGTTTTTTAACCACTTTGTTAAACTAGCATTTATTGAATTCCTCTTCTATGCCGATATTGTGCCAGGCTCTTTACATTTTCTTATTCAGTCTCCTTGGCAGTTCAACCAGATAGATACTATTTTCCCCAGTTGACACAAAAGGAAATTAATGCCTAGTTAAAGCATTTGGTTCTACAAGGTGTTCAGCTCCTAAGTGGCAGAGGTGGGATTTGAACCCTGGCCTGATCTCTCCATTGTGCTGTGCTTTAAACCTCATACAAGTTCACGGCCATCAGCTGTGCTGTGCCAGTTCTGTCGAAGGCATCAGGTGTCAAGACTGCCCATTCAGCAAGTTCACAAATGGAAAAGCAACTGCTTCTGGGCCTAATTTTTGGATCATACCTGAGATTGACATCTCCCGCAATATCCCTTTTCCACACTCCATGAAAATGACATTGCTTCACCTTTCATTTTTCTTCCATTTAAGTGGCTTTGGTTTTGATGGAACTTGCTGTGTTGATGGGGCTGAAGTTCAAGTTCCTGCCCTCCCCCAGCCTGGCTGTCTCACCCAACAGCACAACTTGATCAAAGCCCACCTATTGGCCAGTGCCCGTTCAGCCACACTGGCCAGTTCCCTGAGGGTTTGGGGGCAGTCCAGCCTCAGTGGTAGAAAACCAAAAGAAAGAAGCAGCTGTGTTCCCTGCCAGAAAGTGTCCCTTTGGCCACACAGAACACTCACCCTCACTTAGCGCCTCCCTTGCTTTGGAGAGTCTGCCCGCAGGATGAGATAGAATCCAGGACTTCCACTTCCTCTCTCTCTGCGGCTAAGCTCTTGGGTTCCCACCCTTCTGTCTTGTTTTCATTTCATGAAGCTTTTCTTTCCAGCTCTGGATACTCCTTTTCCTAACCGTTCTCTTGGTCCCTGTCTACTCCTTCACTAGACGCCCAGCTTCCTGCCATCTCTCTGTAGCTTCCAGAGGCATATTGCCATCCCACATGTGGGCCCATCTCGGGTGCCTGTCATGTTGTTAGGTTACTCATTCATTCATTCAGTTTAGTGCACGATTGTTGAGTACTCGTTCAACAGGCCAGGAAGTGTGGGGGACAGGGACATGTAAGAGAGCTGACCCAGCTGGCCGTGGTGGCTCACACCTGTAATCTCAGCACTGCGGGAGGCCAAGACAGGTGGATCACGAGGTCAAGAAATGGAGACTGTCCTGGCCAACGTGGTAAAATCCTGTGTCTACTAAAAATACAAAAATTATCCAGGTGTGGTGGTGGGCTTCTGTAGTCCCAGACACTTGGGAGGTTGAGGCAGGAGAATCGCTTGAACGCTTGAACTGGGGAGATGGCAGTTGCAGTGAGCCGAGATTGCACCACTGCACTCCAGCCTGGCAAGACTCCCATCTCAAAAAGAGAGAGAGAGAGAGAGAGAGAGAGAGAGTTAGAGATGACCCAGCCAGTGCTTAAGGAGGCTCCTGGTTCTTGAGTGAGGCTTCCTGGGTTTTGAATTGCAACCCCAGCACTTACTGCTTTTACTTTGACATTTAGTGAGTTATAAGAATTTAAAACAATATCTGTGTGTGTGTGTGTGTGTGAGAGAGAGAGAGAGAGAGAGAGACAGATTTAAAATAGTCTCAGTACACAATAAGTGGTTAACTAATATTAGCTGCTTCTTATTATGGTTATATGACTGGATTCATTTTCTACTACTGTATAACAGTTTATCACAAACATAGCGGCTTGAAACAAATTTGTGATCTCACAGTCTCTAGGGATCAGAGATCTGGCCACGGAATGACTGGATTCTCTGCTCGGGATCTCACTGGGCTGAAATCAAGGAGTCAGCAGACCTGCAATTCTCCTCTTCCCAGATCACTGGTGGTTAGCAGAATTTCTTTCCTTTCATTCCTAGGCCTAAGGTCCCATTTTCCTGCTGGCTTTGGGCCACGGACTGCTCTCCTAGAGTCTAGTTCTTTGCCACATGGCCCCCATAGGCAGCTCCCAACGTAGCTCCTTGCTTTCTTCCAGACCCAGGTCTAAAGGGTCACATGATTCCATTATCTCCCATTTTCACACAAGGTAAACTGGTGAGTAACCTCATTTATATTTACAACAATCCCTTCTGCCATATAATGTAACATAATCCCAGGAGCGATCACATATATACTCACAGGTTCTGCCCCAAGGGGAGAGCACTGTACAGGGTGAGAGTCATGGGGGACCGTCTTATACTCCTGCCTACCACAGTGGCCTCTGGCAGCAATCGCTCTACACAAGCCAACCTGCAGTCAGTTCCTGAGAAATAGCATGGAGCCCTCCAGGAGTTCCTTTTCATATTGACAATCTCCTCGTTAGTTAAGTCTGCAGATAGCAGATGGGATTAGGGTTTCCTGTAGCTGCTGCAGCAAAATACTAAAAACCGGATGGCTTAACATAATAGAAATTTATTCTCTCACGATTCTGGAGGCCAAAAGTCCAAAGATCAAGCTGTCGGCAGGTCCATGCTTCTTCCCCGAGGTCCTAGGCCTCTTTCTGGTGGTTGCCAGTCGTGTTTGGCAATCTTTGATTTACAGATGCACCCATCATTCCCATCTCTGCCGATGCCTATACATGGTATTCTTGCGGTGTGTCTCTGTGTCTCGATTTTCCCCTTCTTATAAGGATAGCAGTCATTGGATTAGTGCCCACCCCAATCCACTGTGATCTTGTCATAACCTCATTATATCTGCAAAGATCCTGATTCCAAATAGGCCCCATTCACAGGTACTGGGGGTTGGGACTTCAACATAGCTTTTGGGAGAGAGACAGTTCCACTCACCCGAGAACTACATCCGGGTACACCTCTTCCTCCTCCACATTGGCTGCATTTGGAGAGCTTGCCTTCCTTCCCTCCACCCAGTGGCTTTTCTCTATGTGTCTCAGGTACCACGTCTGGACGAAAGGCCACGCACCCACAAACTTCGCCAAGTGGCGGACCGCCACCACGCCTTACCGGGTGGAGTGGGAGGCCGATTTTGAGCCGTATGTTGTCGTGAGACGCGACTGCCCGGAGTACGACCGGAGGTTTGTAGGCTTCGGCTGGAACAAAGTGGCGCATATCATGGAACTGGATGTGCAGGTGAGAACGGAGCGTCCACCTAGTGCGACCAACCAGGGAGAGGCCTAGATCCTAGAGCTTAAGGGATCCTTGGAGACGAGAAAGCCAAGAGCTAAGAGGGAACAAGGTATGCTCGTGGACCAGTGGTAGTACTGATCCTTGGGCTCTTGATCCCAAACCGTTGCTCCTTCCTCAACCCTTGGGTGAGAGTTGGGTTCTTGGCCAGGACCCAGGTAAACGTGAGTTTCCTGTGACAAACCATTTCACCTCCTCATCCTCACCCAACCTGATGATGAAGACACGCAAATGTGACCATTCGTCACTTGGCCTTTGAGTCACGTAACACGACAAAGCATGCTGCTAAGATGTAGCTAATTATTCCACCCTTTACTAAAAGATTTGTAGATGCATACATCATTACTAACAGAGTGGTGACTCTGAGACTGTTTAGTCATGAACTCCTTCATTCATCCCATTGATACATATTGAACTCCTACTTCGAAGTAGATCTTCTACAGAATTCTAATAGGTGAAACCAAGGATCAACAAACTTTTTCTGTAAAGGATCAGATAGTAAGTGTTTTGAGCTTTATGGGACCTACAGGTCTCCTTTTCAACTACTTAACTCTGCCATTGTAGTTCAGTCTTAGACAGCCTTTAAACAAATGGGTGTGGCTGTTTCAATAAAACTTTATTTACAAAAACATGAAATGGGCCAGACATGCTCTAATTTTTCAGCCCCTGTGTTAAACAAACAAAAGCAAAGCTGCTCTGGTTGAATTAGAAGAAGGATTCCTGGGTCCCTCCAACCCGATTTTGGTTTGTGTGTGTGTGTATGTGTGTGTGCTCTTCTCCAAGACCTCTCCTCCTGGTGCACAGTGCACATATTTTTCAACGAGAGCACCTCCAATTCAGAAAAAGCTAAGGTTGGATACTGAGTGCTGGCCATTCATGAGAATCACCAGGAGAACTTTCCTTCCCATAGTTCCAGTGTTTGAGAGCAGTCCCAGGTGATTGAGAAGCACTGGGGTTGAGAACCACTGATGTAGACAGAAGGTTATAGAATCATGTCCATATTTAACAACAGAAAGCAGGGCTGTCAGTATCCATATTTTTGATAATACTTTGAATGAGCAGAGTGCTACTCATGGGCAACAGTGTTCAGTCTGCCTCAGCTTCTGCTTCAAAGGAATGTCATGTTCATGTGTCCGGCAGTGCTGTGAGATGAACTGGTTCAAAGATAGTTAATATTTCCAGCCATGAGACCTGGACTTTGCTTGTTTTAGATAGTTTTGACAGAATTCTTGAAAATATGTTGCATATTTTCTTTTCTTTGCCAATAGCATGTCCCAAACATACTCTTACCCTTTCCAATACCTTAAGGAAGCAATGAGTGCACACCTGCCAGGTAATAACACGCATACCCATGGAGCTAGTGCGGTTGGTGGGGGATCTTTGTCCCTCCATTAAATGTCCCAGACAGTTCAGCTCTGGGAGAGCTTGCATTTTCTTTTGATGGTTTTTCTCACTCATTCCTCACCAGCAACTGTCTTTTCTGGCTGCTGTGGTATTGTTCTACCTATAACAGCCGCCTTTCTCCATCCCAATTTTCCCCGAGTTTATTCTTATCTGCTCTGGGCTGGGAAACTAGATAACAAAAGCTTATCAGACAATATGTCCAAAATGAGAGTAAATAGATCTGAGTAAAAGTGTGCTGAGTTCTCCTCTAAGCGGTATGACCTAAATCTGGGTCACCTGTTTTGGCTCTTCAGTGGCCTTTTATTTTTGGCCTGAGAATTAAGCTGTATTCTGCCAAGTTGAGAATACTGGATGACAATGTGACCTGCTATAAGGATGTGTCAGGGAGAGGTTTGTTCTTGGTGAGCTTACGTCCAGCGAAACATTTGTTTTTATTTCACCGTGTCGCTCATTTTTTTTTTTTTTTTTTTTTTGGTACCTTCTTTTGCACTCATCTGTTGAGGCTGTCAGATCGCATTAAGTCCTATGAGGAATCATAAACAGATGTCAGTTAATTGAGCAAGAGAATATCCCATGGCGTGTGTCATCCTAGAGTGTCCATGTGGGTGTAAGCCCACATCTATTAAGAAACCTTTTCTAGGCCATGAGCTCGGCTCAGCACTGTTTATACAGTATTGGCTTCCCCGTCATGGTCATCGTTCAAGAATATTATTACTTTCACCTTATAGATGAGAACATGAAGGCTCAGAGAAGCCAGTTTCCTGGTCCAAGGTCATGGAAACAGCCCTGAACTGCCCCACTCCAAAACTATCATGCTGTCTATGTACCCCGTGCTTGTGGGTGCCATTATCAAGTCATTCATTCGCTAGCCATTCAGTCATTCGCTTGGGCCTTCATCATGCATGACCCCGGCCAGGCTCTGGCAGGTTCTCACGCTGCTCTTGTCTTCTTCCAGGAGTATGAATTCATTGTGCTGCCTAACGCCTACATGATCCACATGCCCCATGCCCCCAGCTTCGACATTACCAAGTTCCGTTCCAACAAGCAATACCGCATCTGTCTCAAAACCCTCAAGGAAGAGTTTCAGCAGGACATGTCCCGCCGCTATGGCTTTGCTGCCCTGAAATATCTCACAGCCGAGAACAACAGCTAGCACCAAGACGCCCACCACTAGGGGGAGACATGCTGTAGGGGAAGTGCCACTCGCTGTTTGGGGCCCAGCCTTCAAATTCAAAATTGAGCCATGCTTTTTTGGTTTGTTTTTATTTATCTCTTTGGCCCAGCCAAGCTGCCCTCACTACAGAGACCTTGCACAAGGATCCAGCCAGTCTGTCTCTGCCCCACAACCCTGCATTCCCAGAGGTTAGATATGCAGCCCACCTAGATGAGTCTCTTCAAGAATGGGAAATCAAGGGGTGAGAGGGAGTAAAAGGGTTTTCATCTTACTGCAAAGCCACAAGATCAAGGCAGGGCTTTAGGATGTTCTGGTTGCTTTTTAATAATTATACTTCGCATCATAACTAGGGAGAAAGGGAAGTCAGGGTGCTAGGAGTTATTCGTCCCAGGAAATAGAAGCGAAATTGTCTTTGTTTAGTGGAAACTTTCCCCTTTGCCCTGCAATGTAGCTGGGCATTCAAACGGAGGGGAAACCAATGACCTGAACCAACCACATGGAAAAACCCAATGGGGACATCGTAGCCAGGGGGTCCTGGAGGTGAGGTCAATGGGTTTCCTTATCCCCAAAGTCACTCCTGTTTTGTTTTTATTTGTTTTTCTTTGGGGATTTTGTTTGTTTATTTTGGGGACTGGCAATCCAAAACAGAAAATCTGATCCTTTGAGGCTCTGCAGGAAAATCAGCTGCCTCTACCAATCACCCTTTATCAGCAGTGGCCCGGGAAGGAGATCAACCATCTTCGGCCAATATTGAAACATGGGCAGCTTCCTTCAGGATGATCACCGAGGCTCCCGTGACTTTGAACTCCCTACTGTCCAGAATCCAGGGGCCAAGATGGGGACTGCGGAATTACGAGGGCTGACTGTTTTACACCGGTCACATTTTCTATTGGCAGTGACTGATTCATGGGAAAGGGCTTTGAAGGAACTATTTCAGTGCACACGCAAGGTACGAACCTCTCAGGCCTTTAGAAGAACTTTAATAACTCATGCAAGCCCAGTTCTGAAGATCGACGTATCCATCTAGAGACCTACAGGAAGAACGCGATTGGGTTCCTCTGGTTCTTGCCTGCTTCACTGTGGATGGGAAGAGGTGACAACCTCAGTCTCCCTTTGGGACCTGGCCAAGGGTAGGCAACCACCTTCACCTTCACACGGATTGAGGAGACACTGGACTTTTTACCCATTTTCTTTAATCTTCAATATTAATGTTGTGTTTACATTGATGAGAACGAGAGTTAATGCCCTACCCTCTGCTGGGCTGTTTGTATTGAGTTGCAATGTGACCAGCGAAAGCTGCATTTAATAAATGAAAGTACAGACTGTTTCTTCCCCATTCCCCTCCCACTCTTGCAAGAAGCTACTGAGACACACCTTGACAGAGAGAGGTAAATTGCAATGGATAAAGAGCAACTTCACACTTTTCTGTTGCCCCATTCTATTTTTCTCATCATTTGAACTTTAACCCTTTTTTTCCCCCTTTTGCCTGAGGTTAGATCCCACTCTGTCTCTAACTCAAACCATCTTCAAGTTTTTCCATTCAGCATCCTTCTCAACACTGAAGCCAGATGTTGTCTTCTACCAGATGTGGGCTAGGAGGGTAAATCCTGGTAATCAGTTGTAAAGGGAACATTGCATCCTTGGGCCTGGTAGTCGTGTGGCACCCTATAGCAATCCGGTTTGTGAGATCACTCAGTATGTTAACACGTTCACGTGGATGTTGCACTGAAATTTATACAAGAATTAGGAAAATTACAATTAGGACTAATTTTTGCATACATATAGCTAGGCTTATGTATATATGTAGAGAGACATATTATAGACAGAGCATATACATATATAGCATATATATAAGCATTTATAAATAAAATGATATATATGTATAAAGCAGAACAAAGAAAGTTTTCAGAGTACATGTCAAAAGTCCAATTTCTTCAGTGGCGTGCCAGGCCAGCTTCTACATGCCCACAAGATCTTTGTGAGCGTATCTCCAGTTTCCATGTTCAGTGATTCCTCCCTGCCCATCCCCAAGACCTGGTTGTTAAATATTTACCAGCAGCACATCGTTGACTTTTTCTGTCCCCTTTGTACACACAGACAGATACACAGACACAGAGGCACTCACTAATTTCTCCTCCTTCCCTAGAGAGAATCACTGTTAGGTGATGTACATGTACCCATACAGTTTTTGAATTAATCATTACCGACTACTTGAGCCAAGTGAAAACCTGGTTACAGCACTGGTTCCTCAATGTTAAAAATCAATTTTTCATTCTCTAAAGCCTTTTTATTTTTAAAATTTTGCTTGACTCCTGACTCCTGCCCAGCCACCTTGCTTTCACTTGCATTTTTATGGGCATAGCTGGTGACCATATAATTTGTCATCTAAACCGGGTCACTTCTGAGAATGAAAGGCGCTAATTATTTTTACACAATAGGCGTAAACTAGAAGACGATGTAGCTTCATGTACAGTGAATTTATTAAGGCCAGAAACTGATACTCACACCAACGGGAGAAAATCCTATTTCCCCAAAGACAGGTGCCTGACGCTGTAAGCCAGTCTCACTTAAAGCTGGAACTCAGACATTGGCAGATGCCCAACTTCAACAGAGAGGCTGCCAACTCAATGGAGGCTGAGGTCTGCAGAGCCAACGGCCTGCTTTCCCAGAACGTACATTGGAAGCAGCAGTTCACTGCCAGCCCCGGCTCCTGTGTGGGGAGCTGCAGCCATTTGGGCAGAGGTAATTGCAAAAGATGTTGATTCCTTTGCATCAATTCCCTGGGGGGGTAAAACAGGCTTTTAAGTGCATCACACTGATGTTTTCATGCTTAAATAAGCCAATACCATCTTGGCTTTCAGTTGAGAGGAAGGACAAGGTTCCCTCATTTGGCCCCCTTAACAGTCAGTGTGCAGGGGAACTGAGATGTTTTTAGTAATCACTATGTACAGAAGCCTTTGGCACGCATGAGTTCACCGAACCCTTGGAGCAAAACTGCAAAGTGGATATTAACATTCCTAGATGGGGAACCTGAGTGCATTCTGTGTAATTAAGTAACTCCCCCCAAATTCAGACCTAGAATTTAAACCAGATCCTACTTCTTTGAATCCAAAGCCACATAACCTGCAATGCTACTTCCTTTCCCAATAAGAAGGAAACAGACATGAAACAGTGACAGACAAGAGAATTTGAGCCTATGTAGGAAGATTGTTGGATTTCTAGTCTTCTTCCTTCAACATCCATCCAATAACACACACAATCCAGACAGTAATGTCTCCTAAAATAACTCAAAATCTTGCTATGCTCGTGGACTTCCTGAAAATTCATTTGAAATAGACCTGGGTGATCTATAGTCATATTCAGACAGCTGGCTTCCACTCTAGGGGGTAGTAATTGATTGCTTCTCCTTGGTTGGTTTTTAGATTACATGGCTCAGGTAGAGTCACTAAGTTTTAAGCTCTGCCTTGTACTCTGACTTAGGATGCTGCCTCAGAGTGATCTCTCTGAATGTGTTGAACTGATTTACAGAGCACATATTTGCTGAGTTGACTAATAGCCTCTTTGTGCCCCATCATGAAAGGACAGACCCTACTTTAATTCTGTTCTTTTCAAAGACTCTACTGTCTTTGAGTTAAGGCTTCATTTGTGGTCACCAGGCCTTTAGGGAGCTCTGTGTTAGTGAAAGAAATGTGATTAAAATCCCCTCTCAGACACAGCTCCTGCCACTCTTGGTAGAGATAATGAGAACTACCCTTTATTGAACCAAGACTTCTATGGTAGTTGGCAATGATGGATCCTCACAGCTATGTTATAAAATAAGGGAGGTATTATTATCCCCATTATTTAGCTAATAAGACTAACTCCCAGAGAAATTATGTGACTTGCCCAAGATCACACAGGCTGCTAACGGAGTGCCAGAATTTGAACCAAAATCTGGCTGGCTTCAAAAACCCCTGTCTTCCCACTAAAATGTGCTACTGCCTTCCCATACAATACTGAAATCAGCTTAGCTGCGAGGCTTATACAGTCCTATCTTCATGTGCTTCATATACTTTGTTTTCCTTATTTTTTTAGCCCTAAGGGTTTATTCTTCAGCTTAGTGCCATTCAAGTTTATGAAATGTCACTTATCCACCATATGCATTCTAAGAGGTTTCAGACCCATAGAATCTAATGTCGGACATACCATGATCTTTGTTTTCATTCATTTAACAAAACTACTTTTAATGAGGGTCCTTTAATTTCAAGGAATAACTGGTGATATCCAAAAGGAGGTAATGGGGGTGCCACAAAAATGTAGGGTTTCTGATTGTGAATATTTAATGGATTTGGTCATTGGTTTGTTCTAACACATTCATATAGTCTTAAGAGATAATATCTTCTGGAATGAAAACATGCCAGGCAGCCTGGGAAAGCGTTGCCCAAAGTGTGATACCAAGGCCATCTGATCAGTGAGGCCAGGACAATGTCATGAAATGATTGACAGGGCTCACTGAGAGCAAAGCTTTGACAGATTCCTGGGTAAGTAATGCTGCAGTGGCGCTGAAGAAAGAAAAGAAGGGCTCCAGTGACATCAGTAATTTCATTGTACTTTTTATCATTTTTTTCTGAATTCCACAAGTAATTTATTGAGCATCTACTCTGTGATGGACATTATGAATGCAACAGTGAACCAGGTACAGTCTACTTTGATGTAAGTGCACTTCACTAGACAGCAGAAAAGTAAATAGATAATGCCAAGGCTGGTTTCACCTTATGATTTTCACATAAACAGTTTTAGTTTTGTTTTATTTTCATTTATTGTTGAAGCTACAAGTTTGAAAACTTACAAGAAAATCGCAAGGATAATATGAAGAACTTTATCCCTTACATTTAGATTAACCATTTGTTAACATTTTGCCACATAATCTTCATAGTTTTTTTCCTCAAACATTTGAAAATGAATTGTAGATACCATGCCCCTTTAAATTTAAATATTTTTTAAAAACATGACATTGTCTTGTATAACCAAAATACAAGGGTTAAATTCAGAAGTTGTTTCATTAGTTCAGTGTTTTGAATGAAAAATAAGCATGCATACACAAGGCAATGCATATGTCTGTATGCATGTGTGATTTTTTGAGTTTATTAATATTATATAGCATATTATGTGACAAAATTTTATGGCCGGTAGTGCTAAAAAGCCAGATTCAGAAGGTTTACCATCATGATGTATACATTTCTGAGATGATTCAATAGGTGGGTCCCTAACGCAATGTGTACTATAGTATGTCACTAACTTAGTCGCCTTATTACCAGACAATGAAAGTGATTATTTTCTACCTGCTTAAAAGTTTTATAACAACTAGGCCGGGCGCGGTGGCTCATGCCTGTAATCCCAGCACTTTGGGAGGCCGAGGTGGGCAGATCACAAGGTCAGGAGATCAAGACCATCCTGGCTAACACAGTGAAACCCTGTCTCTACAAAAATGTAAAAAATTAGCTGGACGTGGTGGTGGGCGCCTGTAGTCCCAGCTACTTGGGAGGCTGAGGCAAGAGAATGGTGTGAACCCGGGGGACGGAGCTTGCAGTGAGCCGAGATTGCACCACCGCACTCCAGCCTGGGCAACAGAGCGAGACTCCGTCTCAAAAAAAGAAAAAGTTTTATAACAGCTATTAAGATATATTTATCAGTTGAAATGCTTTTTGTGTGAGAATGCATGTCTATTATGTGTGGATATAAATGTGAACCTTCTTAGTTTTTTTAGTTTCTCAGATATACAAGGAGAAAGATACATCAAAACGGCTATGTAAGAATTTTTGACTTTTGGGCGCCGGGCATGGTGGCTCATGCCTGTAATCCCAGCACTTTGGGAGGCTGAGGCAGATGAATCACTTGAGGCCAGGTGTTCCAGACCAGCCTGGCCAACATGGTGCAACCCCATCTCTACTAAAAATACAAAAATTAGCCAGGTATAGTGGCAGGTGCCTATAATCGCAGCTACTCGGGAGGCTGAGAGGACAATCGTCTGAGCCCAGAAGGCGGAGGTTGCAGTGAGCCAAGATTGCACCACTGAACTCCAGCCTGGGCAACAGAGCAAGACCCCATCTCAAAAAAAAAAAAAAAACAATTCTTGACTTTTCCCATTATGCATGGGTCCACATAATCTAGCTCTTTAATATTCCAGTTTTGAATCTTCACCCTCCCCAAAGATTATGTAATACTTAGATAAAACTGAGTGACTTGGTTTCCTTCCCCATGAATGTTAAGATGAACATTTAATATTGAGAAGAGCAGAAACATCTTTTACAGAAGTGATAGAAAACTGCCTCACCCTACTGATTCCAATACCAATGCAATGGGAGAGCACAGAAGCCTCTTTATGTGCAGTGGCCTGGCAATCCGGCCTCAAAGCAAAAAGCCCCACTCAGGAGTCTCTAAGAAATGCCTCTGTTTTCTTGGTGGTCCGTGGGTGCTGGGTCACAATCAGCTGATCACTCTCAGACCGACCCCCGAATCCCAGGAAAACCTCATAAGTGATGTATTCTGCAGTCTAGTGCATCTTGTAGTAAACAAAAGGCAATTCTGAGCTTCACAATTTCATTAACTCTGAGCTGTTTGAACATAACCCATGTCTAATTCAGCAGAAAGAAACTGATGGAAGACTTTGATGTAATCCTGTCCTTTGACAACAGATCTGCCTTCAACGTTCTAATATTGTTCAGAGCTGTCGTTAAGCAATTGCAGCTACCATCGATGGAGCACTTGGGTGCTGGTGTGCTAAATTTGTTGCTTCTGTAGCTTACAGGACTCCCATGAGAGAAGGGATTTTTTTGATTTTTTGTTTGTTTTCTTTTGAGACAGGGTCTCCCTCTGTTGCCCAGACTGGAGTGCAATGGCACAATCTCAGCTCACTGCAACCTCTGCCTCCCTGGATTCAAGCAATTCTTGTGCCTCAGCCTCCCGAGTAGCTGGGATTACAGGCGCACGCCACCACACCCGGCTAACTTTTGTATTTTTACTAGATACAGGGTTTTGTCACATTGGCCAGGCTGGTCTCGAACTCCTGGCCTCAAGTGATCCACCTGCTTCGGACTCCCAAAGTGCTGGGATTACAGGCGTGAATCACTGTGACTGGCCATGAGAAGGTATTATTATTTTACTAGACGAGGAAACTGAGGCTTGGTGAGATTGAGTAATTGGTGCAGTCATAAATCAAACTCCTTTTTTTTTTTCTTCTGACTCCAAGACTGTTCTCCACAGCTTCCTGAATGGGAGTGAAATGAGTGTGAGGTATAAGGACAGGGAGCATGGAGTAAATCAGCAGACAGGAGTCTGTTGGCTGGCCTCATATGATGTTCCCAAACCCATCATATGTAGGCTCAGCCAGACCCACTGTTCTCCCCCACCCCCCTTGGCGTCTTAGCCTTTTCATACTCTTGCTGGAGAGTCATGGAGAACAAACGTATGCTGGACAATATACATTTTCTTATTTAATCAGCAATGGGAAGCATGATGTAGTATTCTCTATATTTTAAAGATAAGGAAACAGAAGCTCAGAGAGGTTTTAAATAAGAGCCCTGGCTGGGCACCGTGGCTCATGCCTGTTATCCCGGCACTTTGGGAGGCCAAGGCAGGTGGACCACCTGAGGTCAGGAAAGAAGAAAGAAAGAAAGAGAGAGAGAGAGGGAGGGAGGGAAAGAGAGAGAGAAAGAAAGGAAAGAAAAGAAAAGAAAAGAAAGAAAGAAGAAAAGGAAGGAAGAAAGGAAGGAAGGTTTGATTTTCAGGGCTTTTTTTTTTTTTTTTTTTTTTTTTTTTGAGATGGCCCCAGTGCTCACGTTTGTTTTTCTTTCTTTCTTTCTTTCTTTCTTTCTTTCTTTCTTTCTTTCTTTCTTTCTGCCCNTTTCTTTCTTTCTTTCTTTCTTTCTTTCTTTCTTTCTTTCTTTCTTTCTGCCCCAGTGCTCACGTTTGTCTTTCTTTCTTTTCTTTCTTTTCTGTCTTTCTTTTCTTTCTTTCTTTTCTTTTCTTTCTTTCTTTTCTTTCTTTCTTTTTCTTTCTTTCTTTCTTTCTCTTTCTTCCTTTCTTTTTCCTTATTGAGTTCTTGCTTACTGATTTTTATCCCATCTTATATTTTCATGTCTTCATTTGTCTTGATAGTTTACCAGGGATTCAGATGAACACAAGATTAAGGAATCTTTGCTTTAGAAAGGACTTTAGTCGTTAAAATATGCCTAGTTCTTGGGGAATATGCCTTTTCTTGGCCTATGCCAGTGCTTCTCGAACTTGAATGTGTATATGAATCGTTTGTGAGGGTCTCAGGAAAGTCCGACTCTGTTGGTGCTGCCTGCGATGCTGCATTTTCTAACGAACCCCCTTGTGATGCAGAGGACCACACATAACCCTGTCTCCTTACACCTTTAAGAATCCCCTTATTTTGCAGATATTGTGGAGCCTTAACAGCGTGTGTGGCATTCACTGGTTGTTGGAAGAATTCAGTTCCTGGTGGTTACAGGACTGAGAGCTCTGCTCTCTCGATGGCTGTTGACTCAGGGCTTTTCTCAGCTCCTAGAGAGCACACACCACTCCCTGCAAAGGAGTCCTCTCTGCCACGTAGCAGCTCACCTCTTCCAAGCCAGCAAGAGCACCTCTCCCTTCATCCTGCTGAGCCTGAGTCTTCTATAACACAGCATAATCACAGGCGTGATATCCCATCACATTCCCAGGTCCTGTTCATCTTCAAGGAGAGGAAATTATGCTGGGGGATACACCAGGGGTTGGGAATCTTCGAGGGCCTCTTAGAAGCCTGTCTGCCAGAGAGGAATTCCGATAGGAATTTGTGATCAAAGAAAGGATGTCTGCAAGGGGAGCCCACTGCCTCTGACAGAGAATGAGATCATTGGTTATCATCCTGACCAGCAGGCGTAAGAGAGTGCTGCAGGAGTGCGGAGGGGCTGCCTGACCCAGGCTGGGCATCAGTGAAGGGTTCCTAAGGAGGTGACTCTGAGTCCAACATTGACAGGTGGGGCACTGAAGGTCTTCCAGCAGAGGAAACAGTTCATGGGGAAGCAAGATGGCAGGAGCGTCAGGTGTGCTCAGAAGGAGCAATGGTCTGGGGCCACTGATGGGCACCCGGGGCCCTCTCTAGCCTGTGTCCCCTGGCTGCAGGAGGCCCAGTCGTAGACCAGCAACCACAGTGATGACTGACTATGGGGCTTTCAACAGAAAGGAATGGGACTTTCCTAACCGTTCCATGTACTCCCAGAAAGGGTTTGACTGAAATCAAAGGAAAAGGGAGAATTTCCAGGAGTTCTTTTAGGAAGCGGTGGGCCTGGTCATGAGAGCTCCATTCTTGAAGTTGGACGTGCCAGGGCTGCTGTCTCTACTCACCGCTAGACAGCCGGGTGATGGTGAAGCCGATTTACATCTCTGCCCTTGGTTTGCTCAACTATAAAAAAGGAGGAAATCCTGCCCGTCTGTTAAGGCTTTCGTGGAGATGAAAGGCGCTAACACGAGTGTTTATGATGCTTTGTCAACTCCAAACATCCCATCAGTACATGGCGTCGTTTGCTAGAAAACTCTTTATCCGTTATTTTTTTCTCTTGTTCAGACGTAGTGCTTCGTTAAGTGGGAAAAGGGAGCCAAGAGTTTGGTTCTTAAGAACATTCCTGCAACAGAGATTCCTCTGAGGCATTGATCTTAAGAGCTGAGAGCAAACATCACAGGCAGCACTGCAACTGGTTGCTGTACAGTTTGATTACTACAGAGAGAATCAATCATTTCAGCGATGAGAAAAAAGGCAAAAAGAGCATTATTTTCTAAACTCATTAGCAGAGTAGTCATTGTCTTCTGATTCTGAGTCTCATTTTCTTCACACCTCCCCACACTGACAGAAAGTCAGTATAATTCACTCTCCTCAACTTCTGGAATCAAATACAAATCAAATGCTGGTTATGGTTTGTTTTTTTTTTCTTTTTTGATTTTTGTCTTGGTTTTTGTTCATTTATTTTTCTTTTTCATACCTTTTATAAAAGAAACAAGATTTTCACACATGCTCTCTTTCTGAGAGCCACGTTTGAATTACAATTTGAATTTGGGACACAGAAAAATGGCCCAAGTGCCTTTGGCAGAGGCAGCGTAAGATCGTCTAAGGAGTGAGCATAGGTAAAGAAGAGAAGAGAGCCTGATATAGGGCCCCAGAATACTTCCAGAAGCCTCCATTTCATTGTTCTCTGGAAGTTTAAACATGGCAAAACTTCCATCAAGATAGAATAGATAAATGAAGGGAAACCACGAGAATATCAGCTACAGTACTGTGTGGAGAAGCCTCTAGCTGTCACAGTAAGTAACCACCTCCACCCTCCTGTCTTCAGGCTTACCTGGGCACTGCTTGAGAGAAAGGACCGTGTCTTGTTCACCACTGTGTCCCCACCTCCGGCACACAGGCAAGCACGAAGGGGTGCTGGTACACGCATGCTGAATGAGTGTTGACTGAAATTCCATAATGTTCCGGAGACTGAACTGCTCTTACTTTGGGTCATGCCAGGCATGGTTCTTCCTTTGGGCAATGCATTGGCATTCCATTTTGAAAACCCTGACATTTCTAGGGTGGGGATGTGCCTTTTTTAAGTTCCGTGCTCTTTGGAGCACTCTTCGATGAGCCATCAGCAAGACAGAGCAGCCAGGGTGAGCGTTGGGTCCAAGTGGTTCATCAAAAGTACTCTTTCAGAGCCTGCCAGAGCCTGCAAGGGGCTTATGAAGGGGAAAATAAAAGACTCTGGTTGGATGGAGGTTAACAAATAAAGGAAGCAAAGGTTGGAAAGCTTGCAATAAATCTTCCACAGTTTTTCTCAAGATTCCTGCGTGACTGAACAATAAAACTGGCAGGCAGAGGCAGACAGCAAAGGAGGCTCTCGGTTCACTGAATGCAACTAATGTGGGTTAAGCAAACCCCTGTCCCGGGTCCTCTGCTGGATGCATGGCCGGCATTATCTCATTCAATCCCCAGTCAACCCTATGAAAGAGACGCCGTGATCCTCATTTCTCCAGATGGGTCGAGAAGGTGGCATAAGAGACTCACAGTCCAGCGGCTGGAAAGGGGCACAGTGGGGCTATCAGCTCAGGCCAGCCAGACCCCAAAACCCAAGCCTTCCAGCTAGCACATGCCAGGGAGGCCAGAGAGATTTCAAGTGGGGATTCTCAGAAGCAAACGAAAGAGGAGAGTCTGAGGAAGGTGTTTTGAAATGTTGATTTTACTATTCAGGTATGCTGTTGAAAAGGTTGGTTGTTACGCACCGTTCCAGAGGAGGGGGGGGGCATGCCACACCTTACAGGGCCACCCACAGGGGAAGCACCAGGGTGGGTCAGGAGGCAGGGGAGTGGGAAGAAAATGTGGGCAATAGCCTTTGGAGGGTTTCAGTGGGGAGGAGCAGGTGAGGTAGGATAAACAGGCTTAGGATTGGCTAGTGTGAATAATTTCAGTGAGCTCTGCGGTGTAAGGGTGATCTGTAGTTGCTCTGTACTTGGCCCTGGTATGTTTACAGCAAGGGAATAATGGCCCAAAGTGAAACTGCTTAATTAAGGGAGTTGAGGGTGGTTATAAGCATGGGCTTGGTTAATTTGCATATGGAAGGCAAACTGGCCAGCCCTGGGAGGGCCAGTCTCTCCAGGGTCAGCAAGGCCCCAGATGTCAAAATACCAGACACACATGGTAGATACAGAAGAGCAACACTCAACAAGGCAGGCAGGTTGACGCACAGACCTTCCAAAGTGGCTTAAGAATGGCACTCCTGGGTCTTCTCTAACTTCTGGAAGCAGACAGTGGAACTTCATCACACCAGGAGAGACCTCACCATTGAATTTTCATCATTTGGAGAAGCCAGGATGGGCATTCTTTTCAGCATCATGACAGCAAGTAATTGTGGATTCAATGACCCAAGTGGGTCAACTAATTGGAATTTAATGAGATCAATCAGAATAAGCTCTGTAGTTCCTGTATCAGAAATGTCAAGACATTGTTTGCTAAGATGAAGACGTACATGTAAAGTGTGTGTCTGTCCATGGACACACACATGTACTGTGCACACACAAATCAGGCTTGCAGAGAAACGGAAGGCAGTTGACCAGCCAGGTTGCTAGAAAACTATGATGTGGCAAGAAACTGAAGGAATTTTTTCCTAAGTGTGTGTGTGTGTGTGTGTGTGTGTGTATGTATGTGTGTGTGTTGCTGTTTGGATTTCTTATGGATAGTAACTGAATCTGCCTTCTCTCTCACTTGTCCTTAACATTATTTGTCAGTGTGGTTAAAGGTAAGGAATGAGAACAAGAATCAGATAAACCCTTCAGCATTTCTTAGAATAAAGATAAAGTCAGCCGGGCGCAGTGGCTCACGCCTGTAATCCCAGTATTTTGGGAAGCCGAGGCAGGAAGATCACGGGGTCAGGAGTTCAAGACCATCCTGGCCAACATGGTGAAACCTCGTCTCTACTAAAAATACAAAAATATTAGCTAGGTGTGGTGGTGGGCGCCTGCAATCCCAGCTACTCAGGAGACTGAGGCAGGAGAATTGCTTGAACCTGGGAGGCGGACATTGCAGTGAGCCAAGATCGCACCACTGTACTCCAGCCCGGGTGACAGATCAAGACTGCGTCTTGGGAAAAAAAAAAAAAAAAAGAATAAAGATAAAGTTTATATCAAGGCCTACATGGTGCTGCAGGTTCTGTTCTCTCCTTCTGTTACAGGAAAGGGGTCCCAATCCAGACCCCGAGAGAGGTAAAGGAAACAGGACGAGTCCACAGTACACAGCTAAAGCTAGTTTATGAAGAAAGTTAACTGGTAAAGCTACAGCTACTCTGTAAGCAGGGTAAAATGTTCCCAAAGTAAGAGGAGGAACGCGTCCACCCTAGGTGCAATACTTGTTTATATACAGGATAAAAAAAGATCATGGGGAGATGTACCCTGCTACAAGGGTTTGTAATAAAGAATTAGTTTTCTTAATTACTACATTAATTACTATATTTTGCAAGAATTGATATTATTATCTTTAAAACAAAATTAGGAATGCTTCTGTTCTCAAGATATCAGGATATCAGGACACTCCCAATCTGGGTTTGTTTAGTAAATGTATTAATTTGTTCCTTTAACCGTAAACATCTACGGGCTAGAAATACCGAACTTTCTGGAAATGCAGCCCAGAAAGTCCCAGCCTCATGTTCCTAGTCCTCACTCAAGATGGAGTTGCTCTGATTCACACGCCTCTGACACTTCATTTCTCCACATCTAACGCTACACTCTATCCAGTTGCCTAAAATGGCCTTTGCTCCTTTACCCAGCAACCTCTCAGGCATTCTTCAGCACTCAGTTCTAGCATCTTTCCCTCAAGAATGCATTGCTTGTCTGGGCATGGTGGCTAACACCTGTAATCCCAGCACTTTGGGAGGCCAAGGCAGGTGGATCACCTGAGGTTAGGAGTTCAAGACTAGACTGGCCAACATGGTAAAACCCCATCTCTACTAAAAAATACAAAAATTAGC
The DNA here is from genome assembly GCF_003255815.1 of Theropithecus gelada. Lineage (NCBI taxonomy): Eukaryota > Metazoa > Chordata > Mammalia > Primates > Cercopithecidae > Theropithecus > Theropithecus gelada. The sequence continues at coordinate 17,278,367 of NC_037678.1, forward strand.
TGGGCATGGTGGCAGGGGCCTGTAATCCCAGCTACTTGGGAGGCTGAGGCAGGGAGAATCACTTGACCTGGGAGGCAGAGGTTGCGGTGAGCCAAGATCGTACCACTGCACTCCAGCCTAGGTGACAGAGCAAGACTCCGTAGTCTCAAAAAAAAAAAAAATACATTTCTTGATCCCCCCCCATCCAGGTCAATCCCCCCAACCTATGCTCTCACAACACGAAGTACTTCTCCTTCCTAACACCAGTCACTGCTGAATTTCACATTTCTTTGTGCAACAATTTGTTTGATGATTACCTCTCTCTCAAGGCTGTGACTTCTACGTATGGGTAAGAACTGGAACTGTTTTTATTCACCAGAGTAGCTCCAGTTCCTAACATGTAGTAGGTCCTAAATAGATATTTGTTTTGTTTTGTTTTTGAGACGGAGTCTCGCTCTGTTGCCCAGGCTGGAGTGCAGTGGTGCCATCTCGGCTCACTGCAAGCTCCGCCTCCCAGGTTCATGCCATTCTCCTGCCTCAGCATCCCGAGTAGCTGGGACTACAGGTGCCCGCCACCACGCCCGGCTAATTTTGTGTATTTTTAGTAGAGACGGGTTTTCACCATGTTAGCCAGGATGGTCTTGATCTCCTGACCTCGTGATCCGCCCACCTCGGCCTCCCAAAGTGCTGGGATTACAGGCGTGAGCCACCGCGCCTGGCCACAGATATTTGTTAAATGAATGGGTGGACGAGTGAATGTAGATTCTCTTCCTAAACCCACCTCTCCACAGCTGCTCATTCTTGAGCAAATTATTCCCCTCTCTGAGCTTCCTCTTCCTCGTCCCTAGCATGGGAGGGTTGGCTGAGATGATTTCTAAAGCCCTTCCTGCTCCCATCCTGTTCACGGCTGTTTAAAGGCTTTTGGTGCCCTGTGGGGAGACATGTTATCTCCGAGGGAGGTCTACATCCTCCTCACAGTCAGGAGAAAGTGGCTTCTTTAAGATTAACTTGGAATTGCAGCTACTCATTCCCTCCCTCCCACCTCTGCCTTTTTTTTTTTTTTTAACCTTCCAAGTAGCTGGGACTACAGGTATATGCCATCTAATTTTTGTATTTTTTGTAGTGATGGGATTTCAGCGTGCTGCCTAGTCTGGTCTCAAACTCCTGGGCTCAAGTGATCCCCCCACCTCCACCTCCCGAAGTGCTGGGATTACAAGCACGAGCCACTATGCCCAGCCTTCGCCTTCATTTTTTATTGTGGTTGTTATTGTTGTTTGTTTGTTTCTGAGATGGAGTTTTGTTCTTGACGCCCAGGCTGGAGTGAAATGGTGCAATCTCGGCTCACCACAACCTCCGCCTCCTGGGTTCAATCAATTCTCCTGCCTCAGCGTCCCGAGTAGCTGGGATTACAGGCATGCGCCACCACACCCGGATAATTTTGTATTTTTAGTAAAGAAGCATTTTCTCCGTATTGGTCAGGCTGATCTCGAACTCTCGACCTCAGGCGATCCACCTGCCTCAGCCTCCCAAAGTGCTGGGATTATAGATGTGAGCCACCACACCCAGCCTCACCTGTGTGTCATCACCAGCTTTGGAGAAATTTGAATTTTGTCTCTGAAATTTACCAGCTCTGAGACTGTGGTTGACTAATCATGTAAACTCTTTGAGTCTTATCTGCAAAATGAATATACGAACAAAATGAATATACAAACAAAATGAATATACAAACAAAATGAACAGAAATAGATGAGTTGATACAGACCGCATGATGCTAGGGTGAAGGTGAAATGAAAACACATGTGTAACATCCTTAGCATAGTGCCTGGTACCTACTTGGTGCTGAATCGATGCTACTTTTCTTTCTTCTCCTTCCACATGCATGATGGAACAATAATTAATATAGGAATGGAAGGCTGGGATTGTTGGCATATTCAGGTCATGGCAATATTATACATTGTTATGTTCCCTAACACTTTACCAGACAATGTTGTGAGCTATCCAGAAAAGAGATTAATTATCACCATTTCATAGATAAGAAAAGTAAAGCCTAGAAAGTTAAAATGGCTTGCCCAGGATCACAGTGAATTAGTGGCAGAGCAGGAGGTTTAAGTCTCACACTCCTGGTGCCCATTTCTCTCTGTGTTCTTTTCAACGTCTCTCCAACTTTCGGCTTCAGTTTATTTAACAGTCAACCCATTTCAAAGAACGTTGGCTCTGTGAATGGTTTAAATAACACAGACATTCCCCATAGATATTACTCATACCACGCCTGAGAATCTCTTCTATTGTCCTCCAGATGTGCAAAACCACATTTGGAAGATTGAAGAAGCTGTACCTCTCTAGGTAGACTAATTCTGCAGGAAGAATTACAGCTGATAAATTCTTAGCTTGTCTTGCTGACAGTTCCCTGCTTCGCTGGCAGAGGAAGCGGCAAGAACTGCCATTCTGGACTCAATTTAGACCATTAAGGGACAACTGACTGGTTGTCTGGAGTTGACGAGGAAATGAAAGAAACAAGTCAGCGTGGAATCTGCAGGGGGTGAAGGCAGGAAGCCCCGGGCACTAAACTTTGATAATGCGGCTGTCAAATGGGAAGTGAGATATGGACTTGATCCCGGGAACTGACTCTTCAAAAGCAAAACACCTCAAGTTGGATAACAGGACCCTCAAAATGAGTCTGACAATATGATTCAAAATATTCTTAGCCAGAGATAAAAGAAGATAGTTTAAGCAATGAATGTGGGCTGCACAGATACAACCTATGTTTTAGGTATGGTCCTTTTGAATGCAAGTAACAAATTCACTTTGAATTAACTTAAAAACTCAAATAAAGGGGAATGCATTTAAAGGATTCTGGGATAAATTTAAAAAGCCAAGGGCAGCTAAGCCTGTGTAACTTGTTATGAATTTCAAGCATCAAACTCAGATATATGAGAATATTGCATGACTTCCTTTGATTAAAATCAACTTACATCTGGGTTTGATTCTCTCATTTTGCCAGGCTGGAGGGACACAAAATTTTGATTGTTTTGGAGACATCCTCACCCAACTTCATCCAAGGGGCTACCAGAGAGCAGAGGAAGCCTCTCCAGCATTTGGTCAGCAGTCCAGAGTGCCCATGCATTGTTCCGTTTCTCCTGCTGTTTTAGTCTGCATTTCGGATCTAGCAACTCGACTACTTTCCTGCTATATGAGAAAGGATTCTATATCACCAAATGTGAAAGTTAAAAACAAAATAGCAGTGACTCAACTAAGATAGAAGTTTACTTCCCAGGCCAGGCACAGTGGCTCACGCCTGTAATCCCAGCGCTTTGGGAGGCTGAGGTGGGCAGATCACTTGAGGTCAGGAGTTCAAGACCAGCCTGACCAACATGGTGAAACCCCGTTTCTACTAATAATACAAAATTAGCTGGACGTGGTGGCACGTGCCTGTAATCCCAGCTACTCGGGAGGCTGAGGCAGGAGAATGGCTTGAACCCGGGAGGCGGAGGTTGCAGTGAGCTGAGATCTCGCCGCTGCACTCTAGCCTGGGTGACAGAGTGAGACTCCATTTCTTTTTTTTTTTTTTTTTTTTTGAGATGGAGTCTCGCTCTGTCGCCCGGGCTGGAGTGCAGTGGCCGGATCTCAGCTCACTGCAAGCTCCGCCTCCCGGGTTTAAACCATTCTCCTGCCTCAGCCTCCCAAGTAACTGGGACTACAGGCGCCCGCCATCTCGCCCGGCTAGTTTTTTGTATTTTTTTAGTAGAGACGGGGTTTCACCGTGTTCGCCAGGATGGTCTCGATCTTCTGACCTCGTGATCCACCCGTCTCGGCCTCCCAAAGTGCTGGGATTACAGGCTTGAGCCACCGCGCCCGGCCGAGACTCCATTTCAAAAAAAAAAAAAAAAATCTAGAGGTAGACCATACAGGACTGGGACAGTGACTACGAGATTATTAGAAATGAGCTCCTTTTATGTCACCACCTCCAGCCTCAGAATTCTGCTTCAAGATCCAAGATAGTTTAAAGACCTTGAACTATAGACCAAATAGAAAAAGAAAAGAAGAATGACACTATCAATAAACCTAGTAAGTACTATGGACCAGAGACTGTCCTAAGTGCTTTACATATTATTTCATTACTTCTTCTAGCAACCCAGTGAGGCAGGTTCTATTATTATCCCATTTAAGAATTGGAAATTGAACCACAGAGAGGTTGGGTGACTTGCTCAAGGTCACACAGCTTCTAAGTGGCAGACCTGGAATTTAAACTGAGTCATTCTGGCTCTGGAGTCTATAGCCTTAGATATCCCTCCTTTGAAAGGAGATGTCCCCAGAGTGATATGTAGCACATTTGCTTAGCTCGGAGAAACTGTATATAAAATAGACAATGGCCAGACCATATCTGACAATGGAACTCTAACCCACAACCTCTGTAGCAACCAACCAAACCACAACGTCTTCAACAATGGGCCTAGTATTGTCAGAGCTTGGTCAAAGACTGTCAACTGTCCTACTTTTTGTCCACTGCTTCCAACACAGGCCCAACCAGAGAAATCCAAACATCCTCCCCAAACCAGTCACGCACAATGTCCCATTTCTAGTTAGCCCACCTCCAGCTTCCCCAGGCCAAAAACCTCCAATCAGAGCACTCCTGAAGCCTTCCCCTTTTTTTCATGAAAAGCTTTCCCACTCTTCAGCCTGCCTTTAAGTCCCTGCCAAATGCACGTGGTGGTGGCTGCTTTCATTGCTGTAGCAAGCTCTGAAGAAACAGCCAGTTTGCTCCCGCTTTGGGTAGCTTTCACTTATTCCCACACATCTCATTGGCTCGAACTTGGTCACATAACCAAACCTTGCTAAAAGGAGGCTGGGAAATGTAGTCTTTTACAGAGGTGGCCAGCTAAAGATTTGGCATTCTTTTACTACAAAACAAAAGAAGAAGGAAAGAATGAAAATTGGGAAGGAGCTAGCAGTGTTGGTCATACCCACCATCCCCTGGGCATAGGGACCTTTGGCAAAGCATGCCAGTCAGGCCCTGCTTTCTCAGACCCAGGAGGCAGCCTTCCCCTCCCAGGTGCAGCCCCGTCCTCAGACACTACTCTAGAGTGTTGTACGAGGTGCTGCTCTTCCTGCGAAGGAGTCTGGCTCTGTCGCCCGGGCTGGAGTGCAGTGGTGCTATCTTGGCTCACTGCAAACTCCGCCTTACGGGTTCAAGCGATTCTCCTGCCTCAGCCTCCCGAGTTGCTGAGATTACAGGCGCCCACCACTGCACACAGCTAATTTTTGTACTTTTAGTAAACACAGGGTTTCACCGTGTTGGCCAGGCTGGTCTCAAACTCCTGACCTTAAGTGATCCGCCACTTAAGGCCCACCTAGGCCTCCCAAAGTGCTGGGATTACAGGCATGAGCCATGTAATCTCTGTTCTTTACCTAGTCTGTTTCCTCCCAACACACTCATGGTCTCAGAGGCATTCCTCCATCTTCTTTCACCCTCTGAGACATGTAGTACTACTCTTTAATTACTTTAAGGCTTGGGGGAAAAACAAGGGTAATAAAAACGACTTGCACTTACTAGTTCCCTTATGATATGATTATAATGGTTCTAAGAACTTTATGTTTTTAATCACTTTAATGGTCACAACAACCCTATAAGATAGGCAGCATCATCCCTGTTACATCTATGAGCAAACAGAGTGGCTAAGCAGCTTTCTCAGGGTCTCATAGCCTGGTTCGCTGTCTCCACTTCACTTGACACGTCCGTTCATTCTCCTTTCAACAATTCATTTTGTACAATCCAGTCACATTCCACTTCACACCTTCTGAGCTCATACTCTCCCCATTCTGATGACCAGCCCAGACCAAAAATGCCAATTCAGTCTCAGCTCCAAATTGCTGGGAGAAAGAGTCTGATTCCTCATGTATCCATCCCTTGTCTACCAAACTTTGGTCAAAGAGCATGATGATGTTACACAAACTCTAAATCTAGCAGTGGGCTCTCAGAAAAAGGGAGTGACCCCAAAGAGTGTCTCCTAAACTCTGTTCTTTAAGCATTTGTAAAGAATACGATGGGACTCATAACCAAAAAGAAAAACCAACAAAGAATTATATGAACCCAAAAGAATGTGGCTTGGAAGAGCAGAGGCTGACAAAGTTGTAAATAACAGCACCAACGAGCAAAGGAAGGTACACGTCTTTGGGCAAATGTTAGAATGTTAAAACTTAAAAGGCAGAAAAATAAATGACTCAATTCCTACTTTGCTTCACTGCCAAAGGGAACAATTCCTAACTATAAGTGGTAGAAAAGTTATCTTTAAGAGGACACTTCCCTAAAGATAGAAGATAATAATAAGAGAACGTTTAATATGCTTTAAATGAATTCAAATTCCCAGAACCAGAATAATTACATCTCAGGGCACAGAATGTATTAATAAAATGCATGCATGTTGATGAAGTCATCATTACTACTCATTAAGAAATGATGGAGAAGGAGACTTAGGCTGGAAGACTAGAGTAAGGTAAATATTGACTTGTTTACCAAGGAAAAAAGGAGGGATTCTAGATATGTATTAATAAGTTTGAAATGAGGGGGGGAAAACTGAAGGAATTATCATTAAAAAGATGGCTTATAAATATTTATAACTTAAAAAGATAATTATGAGGAGTTAGCAAAAGTTTATTTGAGTAATTAACTCATTCATGAAACATTTGTTGAGTGTGCAGTATATCCCAGATATAGAGGTAATAAAAAATTTATAAGATTTAGCTTTGCCATCCATCTAGTATAGCCTTTACTAACAAAAGGTCAGGACAAACTTAGTGTCACTTTCTTTTCTGTTGCTTTTGCCGACTGAATAGAACATTGGGATGCATTTAGACTTCAGCAAGCTCTGTGAGATAGACTCTAATAGCTTATGGACCAGATGGAGATATATGGACTGGCTGGTAGTTGTTAAATTTTGACTCAGCTGGATAGATCACCATAGACAGAGGTTATTGTCTAATTGTCAGCCTTACCATAGTTTGCACTTCTTTATGAGCCAGGCATATTGTTCCCCAAACAGTGAGAAAGATTGAGCTGAAAGACTGTGCAAATTCCCATCACCAAAGTTGGACAGCTATGGCAGAAACTGATCTGGCAATAGAGGCTTGCAATGGGGTTTGAAAGAAGCTAAATAATAGCACCTCTTTTTCCAACTTATTTACCAAAGGGTGAGAGATATAAAAATAACAAGGAAAGGGAAAACCAAAATTCTGCCTTTATTACCAAGAGTTACTATTGATAAGTGTAACACATCTTCAGGCCAGGAGAATCTTTAGTACTAGAATTAAGCATATATATCTACCATGTCACAGGAAGTGTTGAATCATGTCCAGATTGCCCATGTGACAACAGACCCTATTTCATGTTTGGCATGATCCCAAGAAAAAAACAGAGCAGGAAGTCACTGGCTGATGCATACCCAGTCTCTTCTCCAAAAATCACAAATCAGATAAACAAAAATAGTTAAGTACAGGTGTGTTTCACTAGTTGAGCTCCCTCCACAAAGAGCCATCAGGAGTAAAGAAGAGGCACGTCTTTCTTAACAATGAGCTCCAGAATGGACACATGGGTGTTCCATATCCAAAAGACACAGTATCTTACTGCCAAAGCTGGAAGCAGTTGGCTCTAGGATAAGGCCAGTAGTGTAGAGTGTCAAGGGCCCAGGTAGTGAGCAACACTAAGGGATAAGATTGACTACCAAAAATTTGAGGAAGAAATTGTACCAATTCCCTGTAATCTCTTTCAGAAGATAGAAACAGAGGGAATACTTTCCACATTATTCTATGAGGCAAGCATTATCCTAATACCAAAACCAGAAAAAGCCATTATAAGAAAATAAAACTATGTAACAATATCTTCCATGAACATAAATGCAAAAATCCTGAACAAAATATTGGCAAATCAAATTCACCAATGCATAAAAAGAATTGTACACCATCAAGTAAGGTTTATCCCAGCTGTGCAAAGCTGATTCAACATTTGAAATGAACTAATGTAATCCATTACATCAATAAGCCAAGGAAGAAAGATTACATGATCATATAAGTAGGTGAATAACAGGCATTTGACAGAATCAAAAAGTCAATCACGATTAAAACTCAGTAAAGTATGAATAGAGATGAATTTTCTCAACTTGATAAATAATACAAAAAACCTGCAGCTAATATCACATGTAGTGGTGAGAAATTTAAAGCTCTTTCACTAAAATCAGGAAGGATATCTCCTGTACTACTTTTCAGCATCATACTGGCATTACTAGTGAATGTACTAAGACAAGAAAAGGAACGAAGAGTACACAGATGGAGAAGGAAGAAATAAAATTGTTTTTGTTCACAGATGACATGATTGTGTAGAAAACCTGAAAGAACTGAAAAAAAACTCATGGAACTAATAAGTAATTAGAGCAAGGTTGCAGGATGCCAGGTTAATGTATAAACATCAATTGCTTTCTTGCATATCAGTAATGAACAAGTGGGATTTTAAATTAAAAACGCAAGACTATCCACATTAATACCTTTAAAAATGAAATAGGTAAAAATCTAACAAAATATGCATAAGATCTGTATAAGGAAAACTATAATGATGAATGACATCAAAGAACTAAATAAATGGAGAGATATGTACATGGACAGGAAGACAATGTTACCAAGATATCAGGCCTTCCTAACTTTATCTGTAGATTCAATGCAGTTCAAATTTAAATCCCAGCAAGTTTATTATGTGAATATTGGCAAATTGATTCTATAGTTTATATGTGGAGCAAAAGACCCAGAATAGCCAACATGATATTGAAAGACAAAAATGAAGTTGGAAGACTGACACTATCTGATTGAAGGACTTATTATAAAGTGATAGTAAGACACTGTGGAATTGGTGAAAGAATGACTGTATCAATGGAACAGAATAGAAAGCCCAGAAATAAACCCACATAAATAGAGTCAGCTGATCTTTGACAAAGGAGCAAAGACAATACAAGGGAGCAAAAATAGTATTTTCAATAAATGTTACTGAAAGATCATCAGGGGTGATGTTAAGCCAAAGTCACCAGAGTTAGATATTGAATTCTCAGCATCATTAGGTTGGGGAGGAGTAGGCGACGGGAGAGGCTGATCAGATAACAAAGGCTGTGTGGGAGAGGAAGGTTGAGGAAGAGGTAGAGGGTCGTCAGATTCAGAAAATTGTGGTAACTGCAGAGGGTCATGGGATTGGTATGTCATTCAGACAGCACGTACCAAGGCCCAATCACCCCAAACAGTGACGGGAACATAATTCCCTGTCGAGACCAGTTCCCGGAATGTTGCACCAACATGATCCCATAGTTCTACATCTAAGGTTTCTTTTTCAGGAAACCAAGGACAGTGTTCTTCCACCACCCTGAACAGAGTGATCATATTTTCTGTGGTTACTTGGACACTGCCCTGTTTTAACAGGAGTTTAATATAGCAGAGATAAGCATGATGTTTAGGCTCCACGTGACCCATAGTTAACCCGGACAAATTCAGAGACTACTCACCAATTGTCAGGGAGTTGAACAAGCATTTCTGTGGACTGAACCAATGACGTTTCTCCGCAACAACCAAAGGGAATCAGGTTCCCACATGCACTTAGGGAAAAGAAAAACAATGCTGGGCGCCAGATATCGGGGGAAACAGCCCGCAATATTTCAACGTAGGTCCTTTCTATTTTCCCTAAGTGTTGGCCAGGCTGAGAAATAAAGAGAAAGAGTACAAGCAGAGAAATTTTACAGCTGGGCCTCTGGGGGTGACATCACATATTGGCAGGTTCCATGATGCCCCTTGAGCCACAAAACCAGCAAGTTTTTACTAGGGATTTCAAAAGGGGAGGAGGGTGTGAACAGGGAGTAAGTCACAAAGATCACATGCTTGAACGGGCAATAAAAGATCACAAGGGCAGAGAGGCAGAGCAAGATCTCTTGGCCAGGGTGAAATTAGAATTACTGATGAGGTTCCATGTCCCCCTGGGCACGCGTTGTCATTGATAAATGTCTTAACAGGAAACAGTGTTCGTGAGCAGACAACTGGTCTGACTAGAATTTGCCAGGCTGGAATTTCCTAATCCTAGCAAGCCTGAGGGCACTGCAGGAGACCAGGGTGTATTTCATCCCTTATCTTCAACCGCATAAGGCAGACACTCCCGGAGTGGCCGTCCATAGACCTCCCCTGGAAATCCATTCTTTCCCCTGGGAATGCATTCCTTCCCCAGGGTTATTCCTTGCTGGGAAAAGAATTCAGCGATATTTCTCCTATTCGCTTTCTGTGAGAAGAGAACTATGACTCTGTTCTGCCTGGCCATGCAGGCAGTCAGACCTTATGGTTATCTCCCTTGTTCCCTGAAAATCACTGTTATCCTGTTCTTTTTTAGGATGCCCAGATTTCATATTGTTCAAACACATGTTTTACAAACAATGTGTGCAGTTAATGCAATCATCACAGGGTCCTGAGGCAACATGCATCCTCAGCTTACAAAGATGACAGGATTAAGAGATTAAAGACAGGCATAGGAAATTATAAGAGTATTGATTGGGAAAGTGATAAATGTCCATGAAATCTTCACAATTTACGTTCAGAGATTGCAGTAAAGACAGGCATAAGAAATTATAAAAGTATTAATTTGGGGAACTAATAAATGTCCATGAAATCCTCACAATTTATGTTTTTCTGCCACGGCATCAGCTAGTCCCTCTGTTTGGGGTCCCTGACTTCCTGCAACAACACAACAGTATTCACATTAACACCTTTAAAAATGAAATCGGTAAAAATCTAACAAAATATGCATAAAGTCTATATAAGGAAAACTATAATGATGAATGACATCAAAGAACTAAATAAATGGAGAGATATGTACATGGATAGGAAGATAATGTTATCAAGATATCAGGCCTTCCTAACTTTATCTGTAGATTCAATGCAGTTCAAATTCAAATCCCAGCAAGTTTATTATGTGAATATTGGCAAATTGATTCTAAAGTTTATATGTGGAGCAAAAGGTCCAGAATAGCCAACATGATATTGAAAGACAAAAATGAAGTTGGAAGACTGACACTATCTGACTTGAAGGACTTATTATAAAGTGATAGTAAGACACTGTGGAATTGGTGAAAGAACGACTATATCAGTGGAACAGAATAGAAAGCCCAGAAATAAACGCATACAAATATAGTCAGCTGATCTTTGACAAAGGAGCAAAGACAATACAATGGAACAAAAATAGTCTTTTCAACAAATGTTACTGAAACAACTGGACACCCACATGCAAAAAATACATCTAGAGATAGACTTATACCCTTCACAAAAATTAACTCAAAGTGGGTCATAGACCTAAATGCAAAACCCAGAACTATGGAACTCCCAGAAGATAACATAAGAGAAAACCTAGATGATCTTGGGTATAGTAATGACTTTTAGATACGACACCAAAGGCACGATCTGTGGAAGAAATAACTAATAGGCTAGACTTCATTAAAATAGAAAACTTCTGCTCTGTGAAAGACAATATCAAGAGAATGAGAAGACAAGCCACAGACTGGAAGAATATATTTGCAAAAGACACATCTGATAAGAAACAGCTAACCATAGTATAAAAAGTACACTTAAAACTCAGCAATAAGAAAAAATGCAGCCAGCTAGTAAATGTGTCAAAGACTTTAACAGACATCTCACCAAAGATATGCAGATGGTAAATAAACATATAAAAAGATGCTCTACGTCATATACCATCAGAGAAATGCAAATTAAAACATGCCACTACACAGCTATTAGAATGGCCAAAATCTGGAACATTGGCAAGGATAAGGTGCAATAGGAACTCTCATTTATTTCTTTTGGAATGCAAAATGGTACAGCCACTATGATTTGACAGTTTGACAGCCTCTTATAAAACTAAACACACTCTTATCATATGATCCAGCAATTACACTCCTTGATATTTACCCAAGGGAGTTGAAAACTTATGTCCACGAAAACCTGCTTGTGGATGTTTATAACAGTTTTATTCAAAATTGCCAAAACTTAGAATCAACCAAGATATCCTTCAGTAGGTAAATGGATACATAAACTGTGGTACATCCTGACAATGGGATATTATTCAGCTCTGAAAAGAAATGAGCTATTAAGCCATGAAAAGGCACGGATGAACCTTAAATGCACATTTTACTAAGTAAAAGATGCCAGTCTGAAAAGCCAATGCACTGTATGATTTCAACTATATAGCATTCTGGAAAAGGCAAAACTGTGGAGATAATAAAACGATCAGGGGTTGTCAGGGGTTGGGGAGGGAGCCTTGGGGACTAAGTCCCTTGGGGACTAAGGAGCCTTGGGGACTACACAGAGGAATTTTAGAGCAGTGGAAATACTCTGTATGATACTATAATGGTGGATACATGTCATTATACATTTTTCCAGACCCACAGAATGGACCACACCAAGAGTAAACTCTTAACTATGCACTTTGGGTGATTATGACACGTTAATGTTGGTTCATCAATTGTAACCAATGGACCACTGTGGTGGACTGTGCTGATAGAAAGTCTACACGTGGCCGGGCGTCGTGGCTCATGCCTGTAATCCCAGCACTTTGGGAGGCTGAGGTGGGTGGATCATGATCAGGAGGTCAGCAGTTCAAGACCAGTCTGGCCACGATGGTGAAACCCCATCTCTACTAAAAGTACAAAAAAAAAAATTAGCCAGGCATGGTGGCATGTACCTGTAGTCTCAGCTACTCAGGAGGCTAAGGCAAGAGAATTGCTTGAACCCTGGAGACAGAGGTTGCAGTGAGCCGAGATCACGCCACTGCACTTCAGCCTGGGCAACAGAGCAAGACTGTGTCTCAAAAAAAAAAGCAAAAACAAAAACAAAAAACAAACAAACAAAAAAACAAAGGCTACACCTACATGTGTCAGGGAAGGCAGCATATGGAAACTCTCAGTATCTTCGTCTCTCAATTTTGCTGTGAACCTAAAACTGCTCTTAAAAAGTAAAGACTTTAAAAAAGAAGAAATCAGAATGAGTCACGGGTCAAACCTCAGTTATGAGGTTCCAATCTTGGCAAAAGGAAATGGCAAGAATGAGTACTATTGTTAAATTTGTCAAGAGTTGGTGATTCAGGGTAAATTCCCTGGTCCAGGGTCAGAGGCTTTCAGAAGTAAGAGAAACCTAGTGAGAATTTCTGGAATAGTGTTTCTCAGTTCCTCTGCATTTCCAGACCAGCTCACAGGCATCTGTTGCAGGCAAGGCACCAGTCAGGTTATCTATATCTAGCTTGATAATGAATAGCTTGAGACGTATGTCCAGGCTCAACAATCAGTACACTGCCTTGTTCTTTATCCCATCAATATCGGAAGATTCCCATTCACACTTATAAGAACACTTAGATAATTATTGATATTCAAATAAAACATTGATGCAGAAAGAATAGATTTATCACTGAAGATTATTGTCCATATTTCATTAGACATAAACACAGCATGTGCAAAGATTTAGCTTTCAGCTAATCCTTCAACTTGAAAGATGAATATCAGTCAATTTTTTGGTTGAATATGTCTCTGGAAAATATTTTTACATGATCTGTGGCAGTATCTGGATGTGATTTTTCAAACATCATCAATAATATATCATTAGTTTCTTTCACTGACAAAGGAAGAAAATTATCAGCTGCAATGATTGACAAATTTCTTCACAGCTTGGTCTTCTTAAGACATTCTAATATTGTGTCCTGAGTATTATAAATTATACTCCTTTAGCTCTGAAATGATAGATTCAGTTTATTCTAGATACTGACTACAATTTTGAAATGTATCAATTCATTCTAAGTAATTGAAGTAATTAAATCGCAAAGAAATGTTTCCTTTTTATGCCTAACTTTTTTTTAAAAAAGAACATTTTTTTTAATTGAACCACTATGTGCCAGTATTTTAAAAGTAGAGTTTTGTATTCACTGACCTTTTCTTAACACATCACACTGAAAAGATACACACACACACACACACACACACACACATACTGGCTGCGATTCTCTCACAGTAAAAATTTTCACAGTGTCTTTCAACCTTAGATCAAGATTGTGAGACATGTTGTTGGCTACTGATTATTCTCTGTGAATAAAATGTTAGAGAAAATTTATGTGTACTGTTGGCATAGATCCCAACACATTTTGTGCTGTTCTTCTCATGGCTCACAAAATCACTTTAATGTTTTTAAAGGCTTTTCTTGTACCACAGGCTTTCAGTGATAAGAAGCTGTTGACCACACTCTGTGTCATATATACATTACACATATTTGAGAAATTGATTCATACTCTGCATATCAGTGGTTTAATCCAAATGTAAAGCAAAATATGTGCTGGAAATTCATTCTTAATAATTTCTCTTCACTTCCTAAAATTTATTATTTATTTATTTTTTAGATGGAGTGTTGCTCTGGCACCCAGGCTGGAGTGCAGTGGCATGATCTCGGCTCACTGCAACCTCCACCTCCTGGGTTCAGTCTATTCTCTGGCCTCAACCTCCTAAGTAGCTGGGATTACAGGTGCGCACTACCACACCTGGCTAATTTTTGTGTTTTTGGTGGAGACCAGGTTTCTCCATATTGGCCAGGCTGGTCTCAAACTCCTGGCCTCAGGAGATCCACCCGCCTCAGCCTCCCAAAGTGCTGGGATTAGAGGGGTGAGCCACCGCGCCTGGCCACTTTACTTTATAAAATCATTGACAGTACATAATATCCCAAAGTGTTACTTGATGAAGAAATTTGGCAACATTTCCATTAAAGTGTTGACTAGTATGGTGGGGTTTTTAGCAATGGTGTGATTTGTACATGTTTCGAATGATGTCTCTTCAGTTTTGGACTCTTCTACACTTGAACATAAAATTCTCATATCACCCTAAAAAGCATTATTTGGTGGAAGAACTTGAGGAAAGAACTTTACTGGATTTCCAAAGAGGTTGCCATTTTATTTTAAAATGGTACATTTCTATGGCTACAGCAGTATTTGCAAGGTTTCAAGATTGACAGTTCCCTGAGTAGCAAAAGTCAATGAATTGCAAGTTCAATAAAATACATTTTCAGATACTTCATATTATCTTTTTATTTACATTTTTCATTTTTTGTATGAATTTTGTTTGTTTTTGTTTTTGAGATGGAGTCTTGCTCTGTCGCCCAGGCTGGAGTGCAGTGGCACAATCTCAGCTCACTGCAACCTCCGCCTCCCAAGTTCAAGCGATTCTCCTGCCTCAGCGCTCAAGTAGCAGGGAGTACAGGCACCCGCCACCATGCCCGGCTAATTTTTTTTTTTTGTATTTTTAGTAGAGACGGGGTTTCGCCATCTTGGCCAGGCTGGTCTTGAACTCCTGACCTCGTGATCCACCTGCCTCGGCCTCCCAAAGTGCTGGGATTATAGGTGTGAGCCACCGCGCCTAGCCGGATGAATATTTTTTACTCTATATTGTAGAAACACTTTCCCACAATTTATACTTACAATATCATTACTATTTTCATTACTTTTATGTTTTAAATAACTACTTTAAGCCAATGGTACATTTTTTAAAGAACATTTTGGATCATAATGTAGCACAATATAGTAAAATGAAAAGTTAACAAATAAAAGCAACCACACTAATTATATAAATGATATATAATGTTATAGGATGGCTTTGTGGTATGCATAAAACTTTTAAGAATGTAATGATTTTAGGAAACAATGAGATTGCTATAAACATTATAACTAATTCTAATTAATTTCAAATACATGAACAAAATTATTTCCTGACTTTTATTTCTGACACTGCCAAACTACCTGTAAACCACTGGCTATTTTGGGTAGGGTGTATACTCTTGGCACACAGCTGGAAATGATGAGGTAGGGGAAGAGGAGGTCAGGACGTGGAATGGAATGTACCATGCCAGGAGCGGTTCAGCATGTCATCTTCACTCTCTAATCAGAGGCAGAAGAGAGACCTAAAGGCATAGCTAGGCCACCAACTCACAGGGTCTGAGAGCAAGACTTAACTACAAGCCTTGCTGCTGGCGGGGCGCGGTGGCTCACGCCTGTAATCCCAGCATTTTGGGAGTCCAAGGCGGGTGGATCACCTGAAGTCAGGAGTTTGAGACCAGCCTGACCAACATGGAGAAACCCTCTCTCTACTAAAAATACAAGATTAGCCAGGCATGGTGGTGCATGACTATAATCCCAGCTACTCGGGAGACTGAGACAGGAGAATCACTTGAACCCAGGAGGCAAGGGTTGTAGTGAGCCAAGATCACGCCATTGCACTCCAGTCTGGGCAACAAGAACGAAATTCCATCTCAAAAAAAAAAAAAAGCTTTGTTGCTGATAAGGGATGGGAGAAGGTAATCGAACCTTGCTTCAGCTCAGATCTTCTCAGGAGCTTGAAAGAGGCGAAAGCCGATGGTGGTTCCAGATTCCTGAGCCCAGAGTCAGCAGAAGCAAAGGAACTAAAGTGGGGCTATAATCTGTTATCAGAACCCCAGATGTACTCACCGAAGGGAAGCTTATCACACCCACTGGGTAAGATCTAATGGTGAATGACAAAAACAGGACTCAAGATTATCCCAGCAAACTAACGCAATAACAGAAAACCAAACACAGCATGTTCTTATTCTTAAGTGGCAGTTGAACAATGAGATCACATAGACACAGGGAGGGGAACATCACACACGGGGGCCTGTCGGGGGATTGGGGGGCAGAGGAGGGATAGCATTAGGAGAAATGCTTAATGTTGGTGATGGGTTGATGGGCGCAGCAAACCACCATGGCACATGTATACCTATGTGACAAACATGCATGTTCTGCACATGTATCCCAGAACTTAGAGTATAATAAAAAAATACTTTAAAAGATTATCCCAACAGACTGGAATGATGTGTCTAAATCAACTGAGTAAATTTGTATAGTGTCAAATGAAAATGTGTGTGTAGGTTCTAAAAAATCAGTTATGTAAGTGTAGATTGGAAGGACACCCAAATGGACAGAGTTCTTACGAGAACAAAAGGGAGGGTATTTGTAGCACCACAAATTCAATTGTGCCAGTTCAGTCTCTAGAGCACTAATGTAACTCTACATTAATGCAGGCTACATTAATAATCATATCCAGGCATAGATATGTGATAAAGTAATGATAATAATAATGGCTTATCATTTCACAATACAGTTTTAGCAAAACATTTTCATTCTCCGTGTGTTTTTTCCTATTGCAGTTTACATTATTTGGTCCAAAGTGTGGTAGTTCTTATTTTCACTTTTTAAAAGATGGTGGCACTTTAAGAGTTGTTTTCATGAGGTCATCATACAGAAATAAGATTAGATACAAGAAGCCAGCACAGAGCCTGACACACAGTATGAAGCTCGGTAAATGACAGTAGAATCTGAATGAGTTGAGTCCATAGGGATAAATGGGAGTATGAGGATAACATTTACCTAAATCATTTTATCCAATTGAATCTTCCTGATGACTCCATAAGCTTGGTTCCACAGTCTCGTCACCTAACTAACTGCTCTATACCCTTAAGGACTTACTCTAGATGTCGCTCCTCAGGGCAAATCTTAAAAGCTTTCCACTCCAATTCCCAAAGTTAGATGTTACATGCAAAATGTTTATTTAGAAACAGAATGCTTGTTCCCCAGTGCTGCAAATAAATAGCACTCAAACATAAATTTAATTCTCTCATCAAGGCCATTTTTACTTTCTGCAGAAAGGGTGCTCATCACAGATGGAACAATGGCAAGAGCACACCTGAACAAAGGAGGAGCGTAATTTTTATTCCTTACGCAGTTTGTCCTTCCTGCTGTATCCCGTCTTCATTGGCTGGAGCCAGACCTCACAATTTAAACTAAAATCCGATTGGCTAACAGTTTAAAACTTTTCTAAACAGGTAAAAGTATTGGAAAGACAAAGGAAAAGAGGAAGTTGCTTATGCCAAATAGGGAAGGGGCATAGGCTGTGAGCTGGAATGTGCCTGTGAGCATATTTAACAGCTACATAGGTTAGGGCTTAATAAAGAGTTATTAGCACAAAGCAAGGAGGCTTGAAGGAAGTTAGTCTTTAAAAGAAACTATTATTTCTAACACTTATGATTTATTCTTTAATAAGAAGGGAAACTTTGAAGAGGAACTTTTTACTTTCTACATTAAATAACTCTGTTCCATGCCTCTGTCTAATTCTGTAATTTCCACCTCAGGACATCTGTCTCAGTTTCTTGTTATGCTTGTTTCGTCATCATTACTCCCATTGGATTCCATGCTTCATGCAGGTGGCAACTATGTCTGTTTATCTCCATGTTATTTCCCTAGTACCTTAGACAATGCTTGGTTAAAGTAACAGTGCTTAATAAAGATTGTTTAAATGAATGAATGAATAAAATTGAGATTCAGTATGTTTGAGACGTTAAAAATCTCATAGTCTGCAAGCGTAGGTGCCCAGACCAACACTCAAATGGTTTGGGAACTATGTCCTGTGCATTTAGCTTAGGAAAGACCTACATTTCTTCAAATCATTGAAAGTCTATTATGTAGAAGGAGTCGACTTATTCTATGTTACTTCAGTCAACAAATCTGTATCTCATTACCTACAGAGCAGGGGATTTAAACTCCAAATAGAAATACTTTTAAAAAAAATTGAATGTTACTGTCTAACAATGACATTTAGTCCATCTGCAGTGAGTCATCGTTGGATGCTTTCGAGAAAAAGCAAGTAACCGCCTGTGAAAAATGCTGGGAAAAGATTTCCGAAGTTGGAGGAAGTAGGGAACCAACAACTTAAAAAAAATTTTAATTGTGATAAAATACACATAACATAAAAATTTACCATCTTAACCATTTGTAAATGTACAGGTTAGGAGTGCTACGAGTATATTCACATGTTGTGCAATAGTTCTCAAGAACATTTTCATCTTGCAAAACTGAAACCCTACACCCATTGAACAGCTACTCCTGTTTTAGATCCTGGTGACCATCCTTCCTCTTTCTGTTTCTACAGACATTTCCTATAAGTGCTATCATATGCTATTTATCCTTTTGTGACTGGCTTATTTCACTTAGTGTAATGTTCTTGACACCCATCCATATTGTAGCATGTGTCAGAATTTCCTTTCTTTTTAACACAGAAAGTTATTTCATGATATGTACACTGTATACCCCATTCTGTTTATCCATTCATTCATCAGTAAACATTTAGATTGCTTCTACCTTTCAACTATTGTGAATAATACTGCTGTTAACATGGTTGTACAAATATCTCTTTAAGACCCAGGCTGAGCGCGGTGGCTCATACCTGTAATCCCAGCACTTGGGAGGCCAAGGCGGTGGATTACTTGAGGTCATGAGTTTGAGATCAGCCTGCCCAACATGGTAAAACACCGTCTCTACTAACAATACAAAAAAGTTTATGCTCATTCCTCTCATTAAACAAGGGTTTTAATGCATCGTTAGACAACCACCTTGCAGTCCTGATTTGGTTCCTTCTAACTTCTTTTTGTTTCCTTATCATAAAAAATCTTTAAAGGGCACTCAGTTTTCTTCAGTTAATAACGAAAAAAGAGGGCATTGACATAGTTAAATTCCCAGGACCTTCAGTTCTCTACGGATGGACTAAATGGCTGGTATCATTGCTTTCAAAAGTGTCTTGAACTTGATGGCGCTTACGTTGAGAAATACAATTTGTATTTTTTGTTTTTATCTTTTAATTTTATTTTTCCACAAACTTTTTGAAGTCCCCTCGTATGAAGACTTGGTGGGGCATTTTGAGGGTAGGGGCTGTTGTTTTTGCCACTGTTTAAGTTGTTGGAGTTGTTATCCACTTCCCCTCCCCCTCCTTACATACACTCTATGATTAGAAGCATCCTGGTGATCACTAAGAGCTCCACCATTTCAACATCCTTTCTTCTCATTATTTCATGAATGGATCAGATTTTAGACATGATGATTTACGCCATCAGTTAAAGATCCTTAGCTGTGGCAGGCATAGTTGATTTCTAACTGCCTACCGAGACTAGGGTATATCTTTTCTTTGAAGACCTCTAAAGGCAGATCTGGTGCCCATGTTCAAAGGGGCTTAGGTTGTCCTGCAAAGTGCTTCTTCCAGGGACTCCCTTCCACTTTGATCCAAACAAACTGAATTTTGGATAAAATTGGGGCTAAAGAATGAAGTTCAGGGAGCACAAAATGATGAGTTGAAGGCTTCGATTCATATTCCAGCTCTTTTCTAAATAATTGCTTAGCCTCTTTGAGACTCAGTTTCCTCATCTGCACAATGGGGATGGTCATCTTTGCTCAGATTTTAGAATCTGTGACAATAATTGAACTAGACAATGAATATGAAAAGACTTTAAAAACTGTAAACCACCACACAAAGTGAAATGACCATATTATTTACTACTGGAATGATGAAACCTACACTTTTGCCTGGAGTAGGTTTCAGGACTTTTTATCAAGAATGGGCTCCATGGATAGTCGCTAACACTAATGACGTGCTTGGCTGATTTTACCACTTTCAGAATAAAAAAAAAGTGACCTGAAAACTGTTTATGCATGAGTCAACACTTTTTTTTCTTTTTTCTTCCTTTTTTTTTTTTTGATACGGAGTCTCGCTCTGTCGCCCAGGCTGGAGTGCAGTGGCGCCATCTCAGCTCATTGCAAGCTCCGCCTCCTGGGTTCAAGCCATTCTCCTGCCTCAGCCTCCCGAGTAGCTGGGACTACAGGTGCCCACCACCACGCCCAGCTAATTTTTTTGTATTTTTAGTAGAGACGGGGTTTCACCGTGTTAGCCAGGATGGTCCCGATCTCCTGACCTCGTGATCCGCCCACTTTGGCCTCCCAAAGTGGTGGGATTACAGGCGTGAGCCACCACGCCCAGCCAATGTTAGCATATTCTTGAAGTGAAATACTACTCAACAATAAAAGGAAAAAATTACTGATACACATAAAATGGATGAATCTCACAGGCATTACATTTACAGAAAAAAATACCTGACACTAAAGACTACAAAGTATATAATTCCAAGGAATATTTGATGTTCTAGAACAGGCAAAACTAATCATTGGTGACGGAAATCAAATAAGTGGTTGCCAGAATGGTGACTGGGGTGGGGAATATTGATTAAAAAGAGAAGCAAAGGAACTTTCTGAGGTGATAAAAATGTTTTATATTTTGATAGTGGTAGAAGTTAAACAGATGTGTACATGTGTCCAAATGCATCAAAATGTACACTTAAAATATATATAAATTACATCTAAATAAAGTTTTACTTAAAAGTATGTTTTGATATAAAGCTTTATTTAAAGTTTTCAGTGGTTATTGTTAATTCTGTCTTGTTGTGGGTTGAGTTAGCTCTCCCACCCCCTATGCAAATTCTTATGTTGAAGTCCTATCCCTTGCTAACTCAGAATGTGGCTATTTGTAAATGGAGTCATTGCAGATGGAATTAGATAAGATGAGGTCATCCTGGAGAAAGGTGAGCACCCAATCCAATATGACTGATGTCCTTATAGAAAGGGGAAATTCAGACAAGTAGACACGCACACAGGGGAAATGCCATGTGAAGAGGAAGGCAGAGATGGAGGTGACGCTTGTACTAGGCAAAAACGTCAAAGATTGCCAGTAAACCACCAGAAGCTGCTGTAGAAACATGGGACAGACTGTTCTTCACAGTCCTCAGATGGAACAACCCTATGTGACATCTCAGTCTTCTAGGCTCCAGAACTATGAGACAATACTTTTCTGTTCATATGCCACCAATTGTGGTACTTTGTTACAGTCGCCCTAGCAAACTCATACACATCCCTAGAGTTTAGTTCTCAGTTCACTAAATGCTCAACTCAACTATGTTAATTGAGCACCAGCAAGACCCTGTGAGAAAAACATAAATAAAAATTGTCTTCCTTGGATAACATATATATGAAAAAAAGGGAAAGAAAAACTTAGTTCTGTTAGTTCCCAGCAGGAGTGCTGAGACTGCACCCATGTCAACCAAAATTATGTAAAATAGCTTTAAAAAGTACAGAGCCAACATACTCACTTACAGTGTGCAATCTATCTAGCAATAGACTGAGAATGTATCACTCAGCCAACACATTTCTGTTCCAGTTTAAGAAATCTACTTGGGGAAGTGCATTAAGACTAGAAGATTGATAGGTGCATATAAATTGAATTTGGTTAAGGGATATTTTTAACCAGTGCCGGGAGCAGAATGAATCACCTCTCCCCACCAGAGGTACATAACTGCCCTGAGGTCATTAGTGATTCAGGGTTCCCACCTGCTAACAGTATTCTATGAATATACTGAAAGTCTACTTACTATTCATTCTTGATCTTTAAAAATTTATTTTTAATTGAAAAATAATATTTTAAATATATTTATGGGACACAATGTGATGTTTTGATACATGTTTACAACGTGAAATGATTAAATCAGGCTAGTTAACATATTCACTACCTCACATACTTTTTTTATGGTGAAAACATTTAAGATATACTTTTAGCAATTTTGAATTATGTAATGCATTATTATTTATTATGGTCACCATTCTGTGAAATAGATCACTAAAGCTTATTCCTCTTGTCTAAATGAAACTTTCTACCCTTTGATGGACAGCTCTGCTTTCCCCATCCTCTCCCGTCCCCCAGCCCTTGGTAACCATCATCCTACTCTCTACTCTAAACAAGTTCAACTTGTTTAGATTTTGTGAATAAGAACATGTGGTATTTGCCTTTAGTGTCCTCTAGGTTTACCACATTGTCTCAAATGACAGGATTCCCCGCCTTTTTAAGGCTGAATAGTATTTCACTGTGTGTGTGTGTGTACACACACTTGTTTGGTATATATTCACACTCGTTTGGTTTCAAACAGCAACAACACACACACATACATTGTGTATATATATGCATTGTGTATATATACACATTGTGTATATATATACATTGTATATATATACATTGTATATATACACACACAAATATATACATATATATGTACATATATACATAACATCTTTTTCAATTATCCACTCACTTAATACATATGATGGAGGGCTTTGTATGTGCCAGGCTCTGTGATGAATGCTAGAAATTCAATAGTGAGAAAGACTCAGTCTCTGCCTCCAAGCAGCATCATGAGCTGAGTGCTGCAACGAGGAATTGCAAACTGTTGTTATTAGAGCACAGAGAAGAGACTCAACCAGCCTTGAAGAATCAGGGGAAGCTTCTAAGCTAACGGGGTGTGCCTGGGGATCAAATTGTTTCAAGCAGCAGTAACAGGATGTGCTCAGGTCCAGATGTGTGTGTGAGAGAGCACATGTGTTCAAGAAACTTAACAGTAGCTCCCTATAGCTGAAGCAGGAGTACAAAATAGTGAGTTTAAGTGATGAGGCGAGAGATATGAAGAAGCTTGACCATGCAGCTACACCCGGCAGCATGCCCTCTGAGATATCTCATGGAAGCCAGAAATGGGAGTGCCTTGATACCAAGCCAGAGAGATTATAAAACTAAGTAGATAGACTGAGCAGCACTTCCCTGGGAAGAATGAGACAAGCTTTGAATTTGGAGATAAGTTGTGGATTGGTGATTAGAGGAGAGGTAAGAGGCACCAAAGCAAGAGATAGTATTGATGCAAAGCTGAGGTTAATTGGATGACAACATGAAGAGCATAAGGGCTCAGACACAGACTGAGCAGAAAACAGGTAGATCTGAACCTAGATTGAGTTAGTAATGGATGAGAAAGAGTTCTTAAATTTGATGGCCACAGGATCCATATATAAGAATGCCCAATCTCCCCAAATTGATCCACGAGTTCAGTGCAATGCCAATCAAAATCCCACTAACAAGTTTATTCTAAAATGTAAATGAAAATACAAATTTTTTAAAAAACAAAGCGATATTGAAAACCCAGGAAAAATTAGGAGGATTGACACAATCTGATTTCAAAACTTACCATTATCAAGACAGAGTGTTATTGGCACAAGGAGAGACAAATAGATACACGGAATGTGGTAGTCTGGAGATGCACCCACACGTATGTGGTCAATTGATTTCTGGCCAAAGCACCAAATCAATTCAAAAGAGCAAGGAAAGTGGTACAGAAACAACTGAATATTGTTTTGGAAAATAATGACAAAAGACTTATAACCAGAATATAAGCATATAAATATAATTCTTTCAAATAAATAAGAAGGCAAATATCTAATAAAAATGAGCAAAGACTTGAAAAGTAACTTTAAAAGGCTTAGTAACTAAAAATATGCAAATGTGATTAGTCTTCAGTGGAATTTAAATTAAACCACAAGAGACACTATTATATCTTATGCCCACTAGAATAACCAAAGGAAAAAAGACAAAACAAAATGCTGGTGAGGATGTGAAGCAACTGGAACCCTCATACATTATTGGTGGTAATGTAAAAATTATACAACCATTATGAATAAAGCTTTGGCAGTTTCTTACAAAGTTGAATGCACTTCTCCACGATGACTAGGCTTTTCACTCGTAGGCATCTGGCTCCCTAGAATTGAAAACATATGTTCACAAGAAGACTTGCAAATATATATTCTCCCACGTCAGGAGATATTTGCTATGCATTTAACTGACATAAGATTAGTGCTAGAGTTTATAATGAGCTTCTTCAAATCTAAAAGAAAACGCAAAGAATATAATAGGAAGGGGTGCAAAAGATGTGAAAAGGTAATTCACGGAGGAAACATATGAAAGTATCATCAGTTTAGTTAGCAGGAAAGTGCGATTAAAACCACTGTGATATACCATTTCACACTCATTTGGTTTCAAACAACAACAACAACAACAACAAAAATCTGTTGATACTAAATGCTGGCCAGCCTGTGTGTAAGTGGGCAGTATCTTCCTGGTAGGACTGTAAATTACACTAATTACTTTGGAAAGAAGTTGGCAATATGTATTCAAGTAGACTATGTATATGCTCTTTGATGCAGCAGTTTCACTAGGTATGTACCCATCCCCTTAAATTCCAGCATGAACAGAGAAACAATAATGTTTAGCATAGCATTCTATTACGGTTTATAAAATATGCAGGTCTGTTGAGGGTTTTTTTTTCACATTCTTAATAAGTTAATTTTTGTCTTCTCTCTCCTTTTTGTGATTAATCTTGCCAAAGTTTTAATTTATTTGTTTTTTGAAGATAACTTTGATTTGGTTGATCTTATTTTTTTTCTATTTTATTAATTTTGACTCTTACTTTTATTATTGTTTCCATTCTATTCATTTTGGATTTAATCTGTTATTTCTCTTTGATCTTCTTAAATGTAACCACTTCCTAAATTATTTTCAGTGTTCCTTATTTCTCAATTTATGAATTTAAGGCTAGACATTTTCCATGAACCACTACTTCAGTAATGTCATAAAGGGTTCTGTGTGTACTTCATTGTTATATGATGCTAAATGTTTGCTAATTCCATTGTAAGTTTTCCTTCAAACCATGAATTATAAAGATGTGTATTTTCAGTTACCAAGTGACTGTGACTCTGTATTCTTGTTATTGATTTCTAATTTTATGGCACTATAAAATATTTATTCTTTGGCACTTGCTGAGATTTTACTGACAGGCTATTCTGTGGTCAATTTTTTCAATAATTTCACATGAGCCAGAAAGCAAATGTATTTTCTTTAGTGGTAAATTTCTTCATTTTGTTCATTAGCTCAACTTTGCTCATGAGATTATTTAAATGTTCTAATTCCCACTAATATCTGGTATACTAAATATATCAGTTCCTGGCATAGACATTGTCAAATCACACCCTATGATTATAGATATATTACTTTTTCTTTGCAATTATGTCAATTTTTGAGGTTCTCTGGCTAGCCACTTACAGGTTCAAGATATACTCCAGACAGTCTCATTTTATCACCTATGTCTCTAACTTTTATTTTATATTTTCTCTTTATCTCTTTTTGTTGCATTCTGGCTAATTTTCCTGGTGTACTCCTTCTCTCTCTAGTTGCATCTAATTTGATTTTAACCTAACTACTGAGTTTTTAATTAATTGTAGTTATATTTGTTGCTCCTTTAAAAATTCTAAACAGCTTTTTTTGGTTGTTGTTTCCAATTTATTATTATTGTAACCAGCAGCTTAGCAGCTGAGCCTCAAACTGCATTTAAAACCTTTTTCTTCTGTCCCCTTTCCTCTTCCCCATCCCAGTCTCAAGACATAATTTTGAGACAAACTGCATGTATGTTATCTTTCATCTTAAAATACAGCCTCTGAATGTGCTGTGAACCTCCACTTCCTTTCCTTTACCATACGATACTCCCATGCCTTATGCACATTTATTTACCTAAGTGCTTATTAAGCATGGACCATGCTGTCTCATCTGGTCATAGATTTCCTTAGAAGCTTCAGGAGTCGGATCTTGATAGGGGCCAGGCACCGCTGGATATCTCTTTGCAACAAAAGATTACTTCAAGGATGGAACCCACACCTGCCTGAAGAGTGGAATTGCTTTCTGCTCTTCCCCTGCTAGCATGGATAATGAAATCTCACTCCCTTTTATCACAACTCGTTATTATTTTTGACTTTTTTCCACAAGTGGTGAGCAGCCAGACCCTTTTGCCAGTTACAGTATTTCTATTTCTTCTTACTTTGTTCATTTGAAATATACTTCTAGTTCTTTTAGATTTAATGTATTAGATGCAGGTTGTTTTTTTTCAGGGGGAGTAATTCTTATTACATCACCTCATAAATATTCATTTCATTAAATATTCTTTTTTTCCCTAGCAAAGTCAACTTTAGCAGGATTTGCTTTTTTTTTTTTTTTTTTTTTTTTCTTTTAGATCAAGAGGAGAGAACCAGGAAACCACAGAGTTCAAGCATCTTGGGCTAATTTTAGATTTCCTTTCTCAACTTGTGTTTCTTTTTTTTTTTTTTTTTTTTTTTTTTTGGGGGTCTCCC